>NC_082691.1:27163231-27318149 GCF_949987515.2 Delphinus delphis | reverse complement strand
GAGGTAACCATGCAACTGGTAGTAAGTGAGAAAGCGAAAGACACATATCCTATCGGATCACTTACAGGCGTTCCCTAAAAATTGATACCAGTGAAGATATTTCCACAGAGAAATGTAATCACAGATTCATTAAGCAAACTTATGGTTCACCAAACGGAAAGGTGTGAGGATTGGATACATTAGGATGTTGGGGTTAACAGAGCTATGCAAACACACGTGAAATGTGTCATCACCAAAGACCTACGGCATACCAAGAGAAGACTACTCAACATTGTGTCATAACCTACATGGGAAAAGGATCCGAAGAAGACTAGATCTATGTATGTGTGTAAAAGAATCACATCTTGCACACGCCTAGAACAAACAAAACATTGTAATCACATTTTCTCGGATACAAAATAAAAATTAAATTAAAACAAAACGAACAGCAAGTAATGAGACATAAACGTAAGGGGCTTTTTCCTGGCACATTCCGTTCTAATTTACAAGCTACAACACAACTTCCATGATGGCTCTGCCGCCCTAGTAACCAGATTTGGTAAGGAGAAGTGCTGCCGCCTTCTGGCCGTTTCACACAACAGCGCTAATGGTCACTTAATATTCAAAATAATTGCAGGCCTGTAAATGACACCCTGCCATCAAAAAACATCCTGGGGGCGTAAATCGACCAGAAAATTCAAACGACGTCAACATTTCAAGAAGACATCTCAAGAGGCATATTTTATGCACATTGTGTCTTTTCTTTCTTTCTTTCTTTAAAATAAAAGGGAATTGAACAATGCTCAACATCAGCAATTAATAAAGCCATGAAAATCCAACCTACATAAATGTTCACCTCACAGCCGTCAGAATGACCTTCAGCAAAAAGTCTACAAAGAATAAATGCTGAAGGGGTTTCAGAGAACTGTGTACCCTCTAGCTGCTGGGGGGATGTAAACTTGTAACAGCCAGTAGTGAGAACATAACGGAAGTGCGTTTAAGGGTAAAAATTGAGCTACCGTGTGATCTGGTAGGTCCTTTGATGCGCCGCCTATCACCTGAGCAGAGCAGAATGGAAAAGACACAGGCTGGCAATCCTGCCCTGCAGGAACCTTTAACATAGCCAACACTTGGAAGAACCCGATGAAGGTCCATCAGCAGAAAAATGCACAAAGAAGAAGTGGTCCACGTAAACAATGGAATATTAGCTATGGAAAACGATGAAACAGTGCCCTTTGCACCACGATATAAGGACGTAGAGAGAACCCCCCAACTTGAAGAGAGAAACTGAAAGACAGATATACTATGACGTCACTCATAGGTGTTATCTAAAAAGTGATACTCATGAACTTATTTCCAAGAGAAGGAAAAGCACGGATTGAGAAAACAAAATGATCTTTAACGAAATGGAAAGGTGTAAGGAATGGGTGAATTAGGATACGGCGGTTAACAGACACGTACTAATACATATGACATATATAATCACAAAATCCTACGGGATACCAACAGAGGTCTACTCAACACGGTATAATATCCTTTCCTTTGGAAAGGATCCAAAGATGAATAGACGGATACGTTGATATGATGAACCAGATTCTGTACACCTAGCAGAAACTGCATGATATATCAAATTTGCTCTGATAATTAATAAAAATTAAATTTCAAAAAACAAACACGAAGTAGGAGATATAATCTCTTGGGGGTCTGCCCTGGCACATTCCACTCTAATTTGCAGCCTACTAACAGGATTTCCAGGAAGGCTCTGCTGCCCAAAAACCCCCGAGTTGGAAATGGAGAAACGCTTCCGCCTTGTGGCCGTTTCCCGCAAGAGCGGCTTTAAGCCCACAGCTAACGGTCCCCTAACATTCACAAGGACTCAGGGCTGTAAAGGACACCTGCCCTCAAAAAATGTCCTGAGGTAGGGAATGGCCAGAAAATTCAAAACAGGCAAAATGTTCAAGAAGATAACATGAAGAGGTAAGTTTTACTCACTCTCTTTAAAAGGAAAAGGAAAATGGATAAAAGCTCAACATCAGGATATATTAGACTCATGCAAATCTAATCTACAAAAAGGTTTCAACTCACACCAGTCGACTGACCATCATCAAAAAGTCTTCAAACAGTAAGTGCTGAAGGGGGTTTTTAGAGAACTGTGTACCCTCTGGCTGCTGGTGAGATGTAAAGTGGTAACAGCCAATAATGAGAACAGAAAGGAGCTGCGTTTAAAAGTAAAAACGGAGCTCCCATTCGATGCAGCAGGCTCACCGCTGGGCCTCTCACCTGACAAGACCAGAATCCAGAGGACACAGGCTGCAAAAGCTGCACTGCGGCCTTATTCACAATAGCCAAGACATGGAAGCAACCTAGATGTCCATCAACAGATGAATGGATAGGGAAGAAGTGGTCCATGTACACAATGGAATACTAGCCATGTAAAACAGTGAAACACTGCACTTTGAGGCACCGTAGATGAGCCTAGGGAGAATCACAGAACATGAGGTAAACTGGAAAGCAAAAGACAGATATCCTATCATATCACTTATAGGTGTTACCTAACTACTGACAAAAATGGACATATTTCCACCGACAAAGACACACAGAGACTTTAAAAAACAAACTATGTGCATCTAAGAGGAAAGGTGGTAGCAATGGATGAATTAAGATTAGATTTACCATACCGATAGAAATACAGATTAAGTACATATATCAAAAAGACGGAGCACATAGCAAGGCAGGTCTTCGGAACACTCTGTAATCTTTTACATGGGAAAAGGATCTGTACATGAATAGATATATATGAGGTACAAATGAACCAGACTGTGTACACCTAGGACAAACTGTATTCTAATCATTACCCCGATTAAAACAACGAACAGGAAGTAATGAGACATAAACTTCAGGGGTTTTTCCTGGCACATTCCATTCTAATTTACAACCTGGGAACACGACTTCCAGAAAGGCTGTGCTGCCCTAGTAACCAGATTTGGGAATGGAGAAATGCTGCCGCCTTGTGGCCGTTTCCCACAACAGCCGCTTTAAACCCAGTGCTAATGGTCACTAAATATTCACCAAACTTGCAGGTCTGTAAATTACACCTGGCCTCCAAAAAAATCCTGGGGTCAAAAATCGACCAAAAATTCAGAAGAGGGCAACCTTCCAAGAAGACAATTTCAAGAGGTATATTGTTCTCACCCTTTATTTTTAACAGAAAAGAAAAAGGCGTGTAAAATGATGAATTTTACGAATTTTTAAAGACATGCAAACCCAAATTACAAAAACCTATCAGGTCACAGCAGTCAGGATAGCCATTAGCAAAAATGCTGCAAACTATAAATGCTGAAGGGATTGTGGAGAAATTCGTACCCCCGGCTCTAAGGGGGACTTGGTAAGAGCCACTAATGAAAACACAATGGAGGTGCTTTGAAAAGGTAAACACTGAGCTACTAGTCAATCAGTCACACCCACTGCTGGGCCTATCACCTGAGAAAATGAGAATCAAAATGTCACAGGCTGGCAATCTTTCACTCCAGCAATATTTAATATAGCCAACACCTAGAAGCAACAAAAATGTCCATCAACAGAGGAATGCACCAAGAAGTGGTCCATGAATACAATGGAATATTACTCCAATAAAAATATAAGTTAAATTTAAAAAACAAACAAACGTAAGGAGACATCAGTTTTTGGGGTTTATCCGGGCACATTGCACTCTAATTTATAACCGAGGAAGACCACTGGCAGGAAGGTCTGTTTCCCTAGTGCCAGCATGGGGAACAAAGACAGGCTGCCGCACTCTGGCTGTTACCTGCAAAAGCAGCTTTAAAGCTTGTGCTAATGGTCACTTCATGTGAACAAGTACTGCAGGTCTGTAAATGAAACCTGCCCTCAAAATGTCTTGAGGGAGGTAATGGCCAATAAATTTCAAAATGACAAACAACATACATCGGAACTCCCATAACGTTAACAGCTAATTTCTCAGCAAAAATCTACAAGCCAGAGGGAGTGGCATGAGAAAATTAAAGTGATGAAAGGGGAGAACCTACAACCAAGAGTACTCCACCCAGCAAGTATCTCATTCGGATTTGTTGGGGAAATCAAAAGCTTTCCAGACAAGCAAAAGCTAAGAGAATTCAGCACCACGAAACCAGCTCTACAACAAATGCTAAAGGAACTTCTCTAAGTGGGAAATACAAGAGAAGAAAAGGACCCACCAAGACAAAGCCACAACAATTAAGAAAATAGTAATGGGAACATACATATCGATAATTACCTTAAACATGAATGGATTAAATGCTCCAACCAAAAGACACAGGCTCGCTGAATGGATACAAAAACAAGACCCATATATATGCTGTCTACAAGAGACCCATTTCAGACCTAGGGACACATACAGACTGAAAGTGAGGGGATGGAAAAATATATTCCATGCAAATGAAAATCAAAAGAAAACTGGAGTAGCAATACTCATATCAGATAAAATAGATTTTAAAATAAAGAATGTTACAAGACACAAGGAAGGACACTACATAATGATCAAGGGATCAATCCAAGAAGATATAACAATTATAAATATATATGTACCCAACATAGGAGCACCTCAATATATAAGGCAACTGCTAACAGCTATAAGAGGAAATCGACAGTAACACAATAATAGCTGGGGACTTTAACACCTCACTTACACCAATGGACAGATCATCCAGACAGAAAATTAATAAGGAAACACAAGCTTTAAATGACACAATAGACCAGATAGATTTAATGGATATTTATAGGACATTCCATCCAAAAATAGCAGATTACACGTTCTTCTCAACGGCACACGGAACATTCTCAGGATAGTTCACATCTTGGGTCACAAATAAAGCCTCAGTAAATTTAAGAAAACTGAAATCATATCAAGCAGCTGTTCCGACCACAATGCTATGAGATTAGAAATCAATTACAGGGAAAAAAACGTAAAAAGCACAAACACATGGAAGTTTAACGATACGTTACTAAATAACCAAGAGATCACTGAAGAAATAAAAGAGGAAATCAAAAACTACCTAGAGACAAATGACAACAAAAACACGATGATCCAAAACCTATGGGATGCAGCAAAACCAGTTCTAAGAGGAAAGCTTATAGCAATACAAACCTACCCCAAGAAACCAGAAAAATCTCAAATAAACAATCTAACCTTACACCTAAAGGAACTAGAGAAAGAACAAAACCCAAAGTTACTAGAAGGAAAGAAATCATAAAGATCAGAGCAGAAATAAATGAAATAAAAACAATAGCACAGATCAATAAAACTAAAAGCTGGTTCTTTGAGAAGATAAACAAAAATGATAAACCTTTAGCCAGACTCAAGAAAAAGAGGGAGAAGACTCAAATCAATAAAATTAGAAATGAAAAAGGAGAAGTTGTAACAGACACCACAGAAATACAAAGCATCCTAAGAGACTACTACAAGCAACTCTATGCCAATAAAATGGACAACCTGGAAGAAATGGACAAATTCTTTGAAAGGTATAAACTTCCCAGACTGAACCAGGAAGAAATATAAAATATGAATAGACCAATCACAAGTAATGAAATTGAAACTGTGCTTAAAAATCTTCCAACAAACAAAAGTCCAGAACCAGATGGCATCAGAGGTGAATTCTATCAAACATTTAGACAAGAGCTAACACCCAAACTTCTCAAACTCTTCAGAAATTTTCAGGGGAAGGAACACTCCCAAACTCATTCTATGAGGCCACCATCACCCTGATACCAAAAGCAGACAAAGATACTACAAAAAAAGAAAATTAGAGACCAATATCACTTATGAATATAGATGTAAAAATTCTCAACAAAATACTAGGAAACAGAATTGAACAACACATTAAAAGGATCCTACACCATAATCAACTGGGGTTTAACCCAGGGATGAAAGCATTCTTCAATATACACAAATCAATCAATGTGATACACCATATTAACAAAATGTAGAATAAAAATATGATCATCCCAATAGATGCAGGGAAAGCTTTTAAAAAAATTCAACACCCATTTATGATGAAAATGTGTTAGGGTATGGGTACCTGTACCTGTACCCTAAACCATCCCATTCCGTAACCCTAACACCCACCCTGATCCTAACCCTAACGCTTACCCGAAACCTTACCCTAAACCATCCCCTAATCCTAAGCCTTACACTAACACGAACTCGTACCCTAACATGTACGCTCACCCTAAACCGTTGTCGAACCCTAACCTGTACCGAATCCGTCCCCGTTCCCTAACCCTAACCCTAAACCTAACCCTAACACGAAGCCTTAACCTAAACCGTCCCCTAATCCTAACCAGTACAATAACACTAATCCGTACCCTAACACGTACGCTAACCCGAAACCGTTGTCGTACCCTAACCTGTCCCCTAAACCGTCCCCGTCCCCGTCCCCTAACCCTAACCCTTACCCAAAGCCTCACCCTAACCCGTCCCCTAATCCTAACCCGTACGCTAACACTAACCCGTACCCTCACACGTACGCTCACCCTAAACCGTTGTCGTACCCTAACCTGTACCCTAAACCGTCCCTGTCCCCATCCCCTAACCCTAAGCCTTACCCGAAGACTTACCCTAACCCGTTAGAATTGGCGTCATCAGGAAATCTACAAACAACAAATGGTGGAGAAGGTGTGGATAAAAGAAACCCTCTTCCACTATTGGTGGGAATGTAAATTGTTACAGTCGCTATGGAGGACAGCATGGAGGTTCCTCAAAAAACTAAATATAGAATTACCATATGATCCAGCAATCCCACTACTCGACATATACCCAGAGAAAACCATCAACTGAAAGGACACATTCACCACAGTATCCTTTGCAGCACTATTTACAATAGCCAGGTCATGGAAGCAACCTAAATGCCCAGAGGCAGACGAATGGATAAAGATGTGGTACATATATAAAATGGAATATTACGCAGCCATAAAAAGCAATGAAATTGGGTCATTTGTAGAGACATCAATGGATCTAGAGACTGTCCAACAGAGTGAAGTAAGTCAGAAAGAGGAAAACAAATGTTGTATATTAATGCATATATGTGGAACCTAGAAAAATGGTACAGATGAACCGGTTTGCAGGGCAGAAATAGAGACACAGATGTAGAGAAGAAACGTATGGACACCGAGAGGGTAAAGCCGTGGGGTTGGGTGGTGGTGGGAGGAGTTGGGAGATTGGGATTAACATGTATACATTCATATGTATAAAATAGGTAGCCAATAAGAATCTGCTGTATAAAAATGTAAATCAAATTAAACTAAAAAATTAAAAAAATAAATAAAATTTAAAAAACAGAAAAAAAGTTATTCCCTTCACACACATGTATTTATAGGAATGAATTATTTCCATGCTTGTATCTATAAATACAAAAAAGAGGAATAAAATCTACCTTGAACCAAAAAAGAAAAAAAAAAAGAACCCACCAGTTATACAGAGGAAAACCCTATCAGGGTACTTGCTCCAGTGGTAAACAATGCTGAAGTTGGTCAGAGGTGGGGAATCGTCTCCCATGCAGCCAGCAGCCCCCCACCCCGCAAGGAGCGTCCTCACTGCAAAGCTGGGGGACAGTGACGAGGAGTCTGTGAGTAAACGTGAGCTGAGCCCCAGGCCAGCTGCTGCTGAACTGTTCCCACCCTTCCCAGGTAAAACACCTAAATATGTACAAGGACTTGAAAGCCTACAGGAAGGGCCGTGGAGCCACCCCAGCGACAGCACACTGGCCGACTTGGTGCCTGCAGGCCAGCCAGGACGGTCCTGGCCCCGGGCGCTCTTCTGGAAGCTTTCCATTTCCCTTCCTGAGATACCCCTCCTGTCCAGGCCCCCACTGCTTTTTTCCTTCCTCACCTCTGCCCGGGGAGAAATTCCAGCGCCAGTTACGGGTGACACATCCTCTTCTTTAGCAGGTGGCAGCTTGGCAACTCCTGCAGAAAGTCCAGCAGAGCCCCACTCACACTGGGCCACCTACAAAGGCGTAGCCCCTCACTCCCTCCCACCAGCCGAGCCCCGACACTGCTGACAGGGCAGAGAATATGGCGTCAGGCACAGCTGCAGGGGCTCTTGCTGCCTGGAGCGGTGTTTATATTGACCTCAACCCAGGCACACCTGGGGAGGGCTGGCCGGCAGTGTCAGGCTGCCCAGGTCAGCCAATCCTCGCCCCTCAGGGACTCACAGCTGCAAAAAATGGACCTTGATGAACAGGCCAGGTCCAAGGAACAGGTGTGGGCTCCTGAGAGTCAGAATAGACAAGCGGCTGCAGCTCTGGCTTGTTTTCTAATCATTTTATCTGGCCCATGAGTGGGAGACAACTTCAGGAAGACCCTCTCCTAATGAGAGGAACCCAGGAGTCAGGGAGAGGAGGGGTGGTGGGTGGAGACAGAGGCCTGGTGACCCAGCAGCAGTGGAAATCTGTGGAAGGCCAGGCGGAGGGTGGCCGCACAGAGTGATGCCCAGGGTCACAGACCTGTAGGCGCTGCTGTTTGTTAGTTCAAGTCCTGCTCTGAGGTGCTCTGTGTCAGCTCTGACCGACAGGTGAGCTGGGGGTGCTCTGCGATGAGGGCTATGTGCACGGTTCCTGTGTGCCCAGCCCTGCCAGGGTACCTGCCCAGGGGAGCTCTGTATCCTGGGAGGGGCCTGACCACGAGAGCCTCATGGGCTGCTGGGTAGCTGCACAGGTGAGATCCATACCCTGGGAGGGGCCTGACCATGAGAGCCCTGTGGGCTGCTGGCGACCTGCCCAGGTGAGCTCCATATCCTGGGATTGGCCTGACCACGAGAGCCCCGTGGGCTGCTGGGGACCTGCTGAAGGATGTCAGGACAGTCAGTGAAGCCACCGAGGATATACATCCAGTAGTTCCTAATTCCTACACCCTGCTGGTCATTCTACCATCCACCAGGACATGGTATTCTGTATTAGACTTCAATGATGCCTTCTTCTGTATTCCATTAGTCCCAGAGTCATAAGAAATTTTGGCTTGTGAGTGGCAGGACTCAACATACACCAAAAACAATACTGCTGGGCCGTCCCGCCCCACGGGTTCAAAAATTCCCACACCATCTTTGGGGAAACGTTAGCTAAACACCTAAAAGTTCTACCTCTGCAAAAGGGAACCCTCCTTCAACTTGCAGACGACATTCTGATCGCCAGCCCTACTAAGGAGGTCTCTGAGCTACCTAGCCAATAAAGGATAGAAGGTGTCGAAGAAAAAGGCTCAAATATCACAGACTAAGGTGACCTGCCTGGGCTTCATTCTCACAGAAGGTCGGAGAAGGCCATCTCAGGAAAGGGAAGAAGCCATTTGCAGCCTTACCCCTTGTAAAACTAGAAGACAGCTTAGGGGTTCCTGGGGAGGCCGGGGATTGCTGCATCTGGATCCCTAACTACAGTCTAATAGCTGGGCCTCTATAGGAAACACTGAAAGGAAAAGATGATGATCCTTTCGAACAGAATCTAGAAGCGGCCTTTCAAGAATGCAAAGAGGAGGGGACCTTGAAGATGGCGGAAGAGTAAGACGCGGAGATCACCTTCCTCCCCACAGATACACCAGAAATACATCTACACGTGGAACAACTCCTAGAGAACACCTACTGAACGCTGGCAGAAGACCTCAGACCTCCCAAAAGGCAAGAAACTCCCCACGTACCTGGGTAGGGCAAAAGGAAACAAAGAAAAAACAGAGACAAAAGAATAGGGACGGCACCTGCACCAGTGGGAGGGAGCTGTGAAGGAGGAAAAGTTTCCACACGCTAGGAAGCCCCTTCGCGGGCGGAGACTGCGGGGGGCGGAGGGGGGAGCTTCGCAGCCGCGGAGGAGTGCACAGCAACGGGTGCGGAGGGCAAAGCGGGGAGATTCCCGCACAGAGGATCGGTGCCGACCGGCACTCACCAGCCCGAGAGGCTTGTCTGCTCACCCGCCGGGGCGGGCGGGGCTGCGAGCTGAGGCTCTGAGGCTCGGGTTTCGGTTTCGGACGGAGCGCAGGGAGAGGACTGGGGTTGGCGGCTTGAACATAGCCTGAAGGGGTTAGTGCACCACGGCTAGCCGGGAGGGAGTCCGGGGAAAAGTCTGCACCTGCCGAAGAGGCAAGAGACTTTTTCTTCCCTCTTTGTTTCTTGGTGCGTGAGGAGAGGGGTTTAAGAACGCTGCTTCAGGGAACTCCGGAGACGGGCGCGAGCCGCGGCTAAAAGCGCGAACCCCAGAGACGGGCGCGAGCCGCGGCTAAAAGCGCGGACCCCAGAGACGGGCGCAAGCCGCGGCTAAAAGCGCGGACCCCAGAGACGGGCGGGAGACGCTAAGGCTGCTGCTGCCACCACCGAGGGGCCTGTGTGCGAGCACAGGTCACTCTCCACACCCTTCTTCCGCGAAGCCTGTGCAGCCCGCCACTGCCAGGTTCCCGGGATCCAGGGAAAACTTCCCCGGGAGAACGCACAGCGCGCCTCAGGCTGGTGTAAAGTCACGCCGGCCTTTGCCGCCGCAGGCCCGCCCCGCACTCCGGGCCCCTCCCTCCCCGCCGGCCTGAGTGCGCCAGAGCCTCCGAATCAGCGGCTCTTTTAACCCCGTCCTGTCTGAGCAAAACAACAGACGCCCTCCAGCGACCTACATGCAGTGGCAGGGCCAAATCCAAAGCTGAGCCCCTGGGAGCTGTGAGAACAAAGAAGAGAAAGGAAAATCTCTCCCAGCAGCCTCAGAAGCAGCGGATTAAAGCTCCACAATCAACTTGATATACCCTGCATCTGTGGAATACCTGAATAGACAACCAATCATCCCAAATTAAGGAAGTGGACTTTAGGAGCAAGATCTATGATTTTTTCCCCTTTTCCTCTTTGTGTGAATGTGTATGTGTATGCTTCTGTGTGAGATCTTGTCTGTATAGTCTTGCTTCCACCATTTGTCCTAGGGTTCTATCCGTCCATGGTTTTTTTTTAAATTTTTTTCTTAATAATCAATTTTAATTTTAATAACGTTATTATACTTTACCTTCGTTCTTTCTTTCTTTCTTTCCTTCCTTCCTTCCCTCCTTTAGACAACGAATCATCCCAAATTCAGGAGGTGGTCTCTGACAGCAAGATTTATGATTTTTCCCCATTTACCTCTTTTAGTGAGGGTGTATGTGTATGCTTCTGTGTAAGATTTTGTCTGGATAGCTTTGCTTCCAACATTTGTCCTAAGGTTCTATCCGTCCCTTTTTCTTTCTAAATAAGAATTTTTTAATTCAATAACTTTATTATACTTTATTTTATTTTTACTATATCTTCTTTCTTTGTCTTTTTTCTTTCTTTCCCTCCTTCCTTCCTTCCTCCCTCCCTCCCTCCTTTCTTTCCTTCTTGCCTTCTTTCCTTCTTTGCTTCTTTCTTTCTTCCTTCCTTCCTTCCTTCCCTCCTTTCCTTCTTTCTTTCCTCATACTTCTATTAATTCCCTCTACTTTTTCTCCCTTTTATTCTGAGCCGTGTGGATGAAAAGCTCTTGGTGCTCCAGCCAGGAGTCAGGGCTCTGCCTCTGAGGTAGGAGAGCCAACTTCAGGACACTGGTCAACAAGAGACCTCCCAGCTCCACATAATATCAAACGGAGAAAATCTCCCAGAGACCTCCATCTTAACACCAGCACCCAGCTTCACTCAACGACCAGCAAGCCACAGTGCTGGACAACCTATGCCAAACAACTAGCAAAACAGGAACACAACCCCACCCATTAGCAGAGAGGCTGCCTAAAATCATAATAAGGCCACAGACACCCCAAAACACACCACCAGACGTGAACCTGCCCACTAGAGAGACAAGATCCAGCCTCATCCACCACAACACAGGCACTAGTCCCCTCCACCAGGAAGCCTACACAACCCACTGAACCAACCTTAGCCACTGGAGACAGACATCAAAAACAGCAGGAACTACGAACCTGCAGCCTGCAAAAAAGAGACCCCAAACACAGTAAGATAAGCAAAATGAGAAGACAGAAAAACACACAGCAGATAAAGGAGCAAGATAAAAATGCACCAGACCTAACAAATGAAGAGGAAATAGGCAGTCTACCTGAAAAAGAATTCAGAATAATGATAGTAAGGATGATCCGAAATCTTGGAGATAGAATGGACAAAATGCAAGAATCAGTTAACAAGGACCTAGAAGAACTAAAGATGAAACAAGCAACGATGAACAACACAATAAATGAAATTAAAAGTACTCTAGATGGGATCAATAGCAGAATAACTGAGGCAGAAGAACGGATAAGTGACCTGGAAGATAAAATAGTGGAAATAACTACTGCAGAGCAGAATAAAGAAAAAAGAATGAAAAGAACTGAGGACAGTCTCAGAGACCTCTGGGACAACATTAAACGCACCAACATTCGAATTATAGGGGTTCCAGAAGAAGAGAAAAAGAAAGGGACTGAGAAAATATTTGAAGAGATTATAGTTGAAAACTTCCCTAATATGGGAAAGGAAATAGTTAATCAAGTCCAGGAAGCACAGAGAGTCCCATACAGGATAAATCCAAGGAGAAATACGCCAAGACACATATTAATCAAACTGTCAAAAATTAAATACAAAGAAAGCATATTAAAAGCAGCAAGGGAAAAACAACAAATAACACATAAGGGAATCCCCATAAGGTTAACAGCTGATCTCTCAGCAGAAACCCTACAAGCCAGAAGGGAGTGGCAGGACATACTGAAAGTGATGAAGGAGAAAAACCTGCAGCCAAGACTACTCTACCCAGCAAGGATCTCATTCAGATTTGATGGAGAAATTAAAACCTTTACAGACAAGCAAAAGCTGAGAGAGTTCAGCACCACCAAACCAGCTTTACAACAAATGCTAAAGGATCTTCTCTAGGCAAGAAACACAAGAGAAGGAAAAGACCTATAAAAACGAACCCAAAACAATTTAGAAAATGGGAATAGGAACATACATATCGATAATTACCTTAAATGTAAATGGACTAAATGCTCCCACCAAAAGACACAGATGAGCTGAATGGATACAAAAACAAGACCTTATATATGCTGTCTACAAGAGACCCACTTCAGACCTAGAGACACATACAGACTGAAAGTAAGGGGATGGAAAAAGATATTCCATGCAAATGGAAACCAAAAGAAAGCTGGAGTAGCAATTCTCATATCAGACAAAATAGACTTTAAAATAAGGACTATTAAAAGAGACAAAGAAGGACACTACATAATGATCAAGGGATCGATCCAAGAAGAAGATATAACAATTGTAGATATTTATGCACCCAACATAGGAGCACCTCAATACATAAGGCAAATACTAACAGCCATAAAAGGGGAAATCAACAGTAACACATTCATGGTAGGGGACTTAAACACTCCACTTTCACCCATGGACAGATCATCCAAAATGAAAATAAATAAGGAAACACAAGCTTTAAATGATACATTAAACAAGATGGACTTAATTGATATTTATAGGACACTCCATCCAAAACCAACAGAATACACATTTTTCTCAAGTGCTCATGGAACATTCTCCAGGATAGATCATATCTTGGGTCACAAATCAAGCCTTGGTAAATTTAAGAAAACTGAAATTGTATCAAGTATCTTTTCTGACCACAATGCCATGAGACTAGATATCAATTACAGGAAAAGATCTGTAAAAAATACAAACACATGGAGGCTAAACAATACACTACTTAATAATGAAGTGATCACTGAAGAAATCAAACAGGAAATCAAAAAATACCTAGAAACAAATGACAATGGAGACACAACGACCCAAAACTTGTGGGATGCAGCAAAAGCAGTTCTAAGGGGGAAGTTTATAGCAATACAAGCCCACCTTAAGAAACAGGAAACACCTCGAATAAACAACCTAACCTTGCACCTCAAGCAATTAGAGAAAGAAGAACAAAAAACCCCCAAAGCTAGCAGAAGGAAAGAAATCATAAAAATCAGATCAGAAATAAATGAAAAAGAAACGAAGGAAACAATAGCAAAGATCAATAAAACTAAAAGCTGGTTCTTTGAGAAGATAAACAAAATAGATAAACCACTAGCCAGACTCATCAAGAAAAAAAGGGAGAAGACTCAAATCAATAGAATTAGAAATGAAAAAGGAGAGGTAACAACTGACACTGCAGAAATAAAAGAGATCATGAGAGATTACTACAAGCAACTCTATGCCAATAAAATGGACAATCTGGAAGAAATGGACAAATTCTTAGAAATGCACAACCTGCCAAGACTGAATCAAGAAGAAATAGAAAATATGAACAGAGCAATCACAAGCACTGAAATTGAAACTGTGATTAAAAATCTTCCAACAAAGAAAAGCCCAGGACCAGATGGCTTCACAGGCGAATTCTATCAAACACTTAGAGAAGAGCTAACACCTATCTTTCTCAAACTCTTCCAAAATATAGCAGAGGGAGGAACACTCCCAAACTCCTTCTACGAGGCCACCATCACCCTGATACCAAAACCAGACAAGGATGTCACAAAGAAAGAAAACTACAGGCCAATATCACTGATGAACATAGATGCAAAAATCCTCAACAAAATACTAGCAAACAGAATGCAACAGCACATTAAAAGGATCATACACCATGATCAAGTGGGGTTTATTCCAGGAATGAAGGATTCTTCAATATACGCAAATCTATCAAAGTGATAAACCATATTAACAAATTGAAGGAGAAAAACCATAAGATCATCTCAATAGATGCAGAGAAAGCTTTTGACAAAATTCAACACCCATTTATGATAAAAACCCTGCAGAAAGTAGGCATAGAGGGAACTTTCCTCAACATAATAAAGGCCATATATGACAAGCCCACAGCAAACATCATCCTCAATGGTGAAAAACTGAAAGCATTTCCACTAAGATCAGGAACAAGACAAGGTTGCCCACTCTCACCACTCTTATTCAACATAGTTTTGGAAGTTTTAGCCACAGCAATCAGAGAAGAAAAGGAAATAAAAGGAATCCAAATCGGAAAAGAAGAAGTAAAGCTGTCACTGTTTGCAGATGACGTGATCCTATACATAGAGAATCCTAAAGATGCTACCAGAAAACTACTAGAGCTAATCAATGAATTTGGTAAAGTGGCAGGATACAAAATTAATGCACAGAAATCTCTGGCATTCCTATATACTAATGATGAAAAATCTGAAAGTGAAATCAAGAAAACACTCCCATTTACCATTGCAACAAAAAGAATAAAATGTCTAGGAATAAACCTACCTAAGGAGACAAAAGACCTGTATGCAGAAAATCATAAGACACTGATGAAAGAAATTAAAGATGATACAAATAGATGGAGAGATATACCATGTTCTTGGATTGGAAAAATCAACATTGTGAAAATGACTCTACCACCCAAAGCAATCTATAGATTCAATGCAATCCCTATCAAACTACCACTGGCATTTTTCACAGACCTAGAACAAAACATTTTACAATTTGTATGTAAACACAAAAGACCCCGAATAGCCAAAGCAATCTTGAGAACGAAAAAAGGAACTGGAGGAATCAGGCTCCCTGACTTCAGACTATACTACAAAGCTACAGTTATCAAGATGGTATGGTACTGGCACAAAAACAGAAAGATAGATCAATGGAACAGGATAGAAAGCCCAGAGATAAACCCATGCACATATGGGTTTGATAAAGGTGGCAGGAATGTACAGTGGAGAAAGGACAGCCTCTTCAATAAGTGGTGCTGGGAAAACTGGACAGCTACATGTAAAAGTATGAGATTAGATCACTCCCTAACACCATACACAAAAATAAGCTCAAAATGGATTAAAGACCTAAATATAAGGCCAGAAACTATCAAACTCTTAGAGGAAAACATAGGCAGAACACTCTATGACATAAATCACAGCAAGATACTTTCTGACCCACCTCCTAGAGTAATGGAAATAAAAACAAAAATAAACAATGGGACCTAATGAAACTTCAAAGCTTTGGCACAGCAAAGGAAACCATAAACAAGACCAAAAGACAACCCTCAGAATGGGAGAAAATATTTGCAAATGAAGCAACCGACAAAGGATTAATCTCCAAAATTTACAAGCAGCTCATGCAGCTCAATAACAAAAAAACAAACAACCCAATCCAAAAATGGGCAGAAGACCTAAATAGACATTTCTGCAAAGAAGATATACAGACTGCCAACAAACACATGAAAGAATGTTCAACATCATTAATCATTAGAGAAATGCAAATCAAAACTACAATGAGATATCATCTCACACCAGTCAGAATGGCCATCATCAAAAAATCTAGAAACAATAAATGCTGGAGAGGGTGTGGAGAAAAGGGAACACTCTTGCACTGCTGGTGGGAATGTGAATTGGTTCAGCCACTATGGAGAACAGTATGGAGGTTCCTTAAAAAACTACAAATAGAACTACCATAGGACCCAGCAATCCCACTACTGGGCACATACCCTGAGAAAACCGAAATTCAAAAAGAGTCATGTACCAAAATGTTCATTGCAGCTCTATTTACAATAGCCCGGAGATGGAAACAACCTAAGTGCCCATCATCGGATGAATGGATAAAGAAGATGTGGCACATATATACAATGGAATATTACTCAGCCATAGAAAGAAACGAAATTGAGCTATTTGTAATGAGGTGGATAGACCTAGAGTCTGTCATACAGAGTGAAGTGAGTCAGAAAGAAAAAGACAAATACCGTATGCTAACACATATATATAGAATTTAAGGGAAAAAATGTCATGAAGAACCTAGGGGTAAGGCAGGAATAAAGACGCAGACCTCCTAGAGAACGGACTTGAGGTTATGGGGAGGGGGAAGGGTGAGCTGTGACAGGGCGAGAGAGAGTCATGGACATATACACACTAACAAACGTAGTAAGGTAGATAGCTAGTGGGAAGCAGCCGCATGGCACAGGGATATTGGCTCGGTGCTTTGTGACAGCCTGGAGGGGTGGGATAGGGAGGGTGGGAGGGAGGGAGACGCAAGAGGAAAGAGATATGGGAACATATGTATATGTATAACTGATTCACTTTGTTATAAAGCAGAAACTAACACACCATTGTAAAGCAATTATACCCCAATAAAGATGTTAAAAAAAAAAAAAGAATGCAAAGAGCAGTCAATTCAGACACTTGCCCAGGAACTCCCTAATTTAGCTAAACCCTTTGAACTTTACATCCCCATAGAATGTGAATCGCCCTTGGAGTATTAGTGCAAAAACTGGGACCACTTGAAATGGAACAATACAAGAATGCCCTCCAGGTAGGATAAACTACGGTCACCAATGGCTTGGCCCGCCGCCCCATCCGGCCAGGGTACTGGGGTTATCTAAGAACCTGGAAATCAGCAGCCCGCAAATCCAGCTTCCTCCTAAGGGAAAAGGACCCCATGTGGTTATCCCAACCACCCACCATGCCCTGAAGTTGCAGGGGTCGCTCCATGGGCACGCTGACCTCGAGTGAGGAGGCCCTCCAACTCCAACCTCCAGAGAGACAACCGGGGGCAACGGGCCCCCGTGACGACTCGTGTGACCATCACTTGACCTGGAGCTTCTCTCAGAAAACAACAAGAGTGTGCCCCAAAAGAGCAGACTGCTGCCTGCAGGACTTATTGCACCCAGAGGGGAGCTAATAAGCTTGGCAGGGGAACCGTATATTATGCTGCCACCATAGAAAAGCCTACAGACACAGCAGTGATGGTGGCCAATGAGACCGGCTGGACTCCTGGCTACTTCAAAAGGCCGTTGACTCAGTGGCCATCATGGTCCTGGATCACCACCGGGCCTGAACTGTCTGGGAGATGAGTGGGCAGGGCTCTGACATCTGGTGCTGTTTGTACGTTAATTTAGGGGCCTAATTGAAGAAAGCACAGACTACTGGTCAGAGCATCTAGGCTGGCAGAAACCGTCAGCCTAAGGTGGCTGAACAAATGTGGGGCGGGATAAAACCGGCCCCTCCAGCGTCTCTGCCCATCTCTTTCCTGGACCCTTAAACGTCATTAGAATCTATAACACTTCCAATGCTGGCGCTCAGGCGGACAAGCACTGAGGCAGGAGGCCTGGGGACAATCAACCTCACCTGGAGGCTGCTGGGGAGAAATTCTGCCTCTCCCCACGAGTATGAGGACTCCCAACTCAGCACGAAGCAGTTACACAAGAGGGGTCTGCACCCACAGCGCCCCAAGAATGAGGAACGGGACAAAAGACAGAGGAGTGGTTTGTCACCGGCAAAGCCCATGAAAAATTCCTGGGATATAAAAATAGAATCTGGGCAATAAAATAAAGTCTAACCTTTTTTTCCTCTGTGCTTTGTCTAATTTCACGTGCGCCCAGGGTTCCGCATGCAGAGGTCCCACACCCGGCACTTCAGACCCGATTTCCTAATGCAGAATGGCTGGGTCGACAATTCAGCTCCCGGGGCCCCATGCAGACTCTGCGACATAGAGCCTGAGCTGCAGCCAACCCTCCCCTCGAGAGCTCCGCCCCTCCCTCCCACTGACACTGCTGGGATCCCTACACAGCAGCCCAGCCCACAGCCCGCGGGGTAGTGCACGCTCTCATCTCTCCATTCTCTGAAGAAAATATAAAGTTTCCCTTGCTTCTGAACCAAAATCAGTCTCGATCTGTTGGCTCCAATGACACTGGGCAAGGGGAGCCTTGTTGGGGCCCACTCTGGTGGATCAGTAACAGGAATTGACAACATTGTAACTTCAATGAATAGATGTGTGAGCAAAACCGTAATTAACATATAGCAGTGTAAAAGGCTCGGGTAAAATAGGATGTTTCTAACACTTCCATTAGATATTCCTATCACTTTATATGGAGCACAGGGGCACTGCAATTAACCCGTTCCCTAACCCTAACCCTAACCCTAACCCTAATACTAAACCGAACACTTACCCTAAACCTTACACTACACGGTACCCTAATCCTAACGGGTACACTAACAATAATGCATAACCTAACACGAACCCTAACAGTAACCCGTTGTCGTACCCTAAACTGGACCCTGAAACGTACCAGTTCCCTAACACTAACCCTAACCTTAACCATAAACCTAACCCTAAACCTAATCCCAACCCATATACTAACACTAACCCATACCCTAACACATACGCTAACACTAAATCGTAGTCGTACCCTAACCTGCACCCTAAAACGTCCCCGTTCGCTAACCGTAAACCTAACTCTAATGCTTACCCGAAGCCTTACCCTAACCCTAACCCGTACACTAACACTAACACGTACCCAAAAACGTACGCTAACCCTAAAATGTTGTCGCATAATAAACTGTACCATAAATCTTCTCCGTTCCCTAATACTAAACCGAACCCTAACAATACACCTAACCCATACCCGAAGACTTACCCTAACCCGTACCCTAACCCTAACCTGCACTCTAACACTAACCCGTACACTAACATGTACGCTAACCCAAAACTCTTGTCGTACCCTAAATTTACCCGTTCCCTAACCCTAACCCTAACCTAACACTAAAACTTACCAGAAGCCTTATCCTAACCCGTACGCTAATGCTAACCCGAAGACTAAAACTAACGCGTACCCTACCACGTATGCTAACAATAAACCGTTGTCGTACAGTAACCTGTACCCTAAACCGTCCCCATAACGTAACCCTAACCGTAACCCTTACCCGAAGCCTTACCCTAACCCATTCCCTAAAACTAACCCGTATGCTAACATTAACCCATGCCCATACATGTACGCTCACACTAAACCTTTGTCGTACCCTAACCTGTACCCTAACACGTCCCCGTCCCCTAACCTTAAACCTAACCCTTACCCGAAGCGTTACCCTAACCTGTCCCCTAATCCTAACCCGTGCAATAACACTAATCCGTACCCTAACACGTACGCTCACACTAAAACGTTGTCGTACACTAATCTGTACCCTAAACCATCCCCGTTCCCTAACCCTAACTCTAGCCCTAACCCTAACCCTAACCCTTACCCGAAGCCTTACACTAACCCATCCCCTAATCCTAGCCGTACACTAACACTAACCGTACCCTAACACGTACGCTCATCCTAAAACGTTGTGGTACACTAACCTGTACCCTAAACCGTCCCTGTTCCCTAACCCTAACTCTAATCCTAACCTTAATCCTTACCCAAAGCCTTACCCTAACCCGTCCCCTAATCCTAACCCGTACGCTAACACTAACCCGTGCCCTCACACGTATGCTCACCCTAAACCGTTGTCGTACCCTAACGTGTCCCCTAAACCGTCCCTGCACTCTAACCCTAACCCTAACCCTAACCCTTACCCGAAGCCTTACTCTAACCCGTCCCGTAATCCTAACCCGTACGCTAACACTAACCCGTGCCCTCACACGTACGCTCACCCTAAACCGTTGCCGTACCCTAACCTGTCCCCTAAACTGTCCCCTAACCCTAACCCTAACCCTTACCCGAAGCCTTACCCTAACCTGACCCCTAATCCTAACCCATACGCTAACACTAACCCGTGCCCTCACACGTACGCTAACCCTAAACCGTTGTCGTACCCTAACCTGTCCCCTAAACAGTCCCCGTCCCCTAACCCTAACCCTAAACCTTACCCGAAGCCTTACCCTAACCCGTCCCCTAATCCTCACCCGTATGCTAACAGTAACCCGTGTCCTCACACGTACGCTCACCCTAAACCGTTGCCGTACCCTAACCTGTCCCCTAAACCGTCCCCTAACCCTAAACCTAGCCATTACCCGAAGCCTCAGCCTAACCCGTCCCCTAATCCTAAACCGTACGCTAACACTAACCCATGCTCTAACACGAACGCTCACCCTAAACCGTTGTTGTACCCTAACCTGTCCCCTAAAGCGTCCCCATTCCCTACCCTACCCCTAACCCTTACCCGAAGCCTTACCCTAACTCGTCCCTTAATCCTTACCAGTACGCTAACACTAACCCGTGCCCTCACACGTACGCTCACCCTAAACCGTTGTCGTACCCTAACCTGTCAGCTAAACCGTCCCCGTCCCCTAACCCTAACCCTAACCCTTACCCGAAGTCTTACCCTAACCCGTCCCCTAATCCTAACCCGTACGCTAACACTAACCTGTGCCCTCACACGTACGCTCACCCTAAACCGTTGTCGTACCCTAACCTGTCCCCTAAACCATCCCCGTACCCGAAACCTAACCATAACCCTTACCCGAAGCCTTACCCTAACCCGTCCCCTAATCCTAAACCGTACGCTAACACTAACCCGTGCCCTCACACGTACGCTCACCCTAAAACGTTGTCGTACCCTAACCTGTCCGCTAAACCGTCCCTGTCACCTAACCCTGATTCTAATCATAACCCTGACCATAACCCTAACTCTTACCCGAAGCCTTACCCTAACCCGTCCCCTAATCCTAACCCGTACGCTAACACTAACCCGCGCCCTCACACGTACGCTCCCACTAAAGCGTTGTCGCACCCTCCCCTGGACCCTAAACCGTCCCCGTCCCCTAACCCTAACCCTAGCCCGAACCCTAACGCTAATCCTTCCCCGAAGCCTGACCCTCACCCGTCCCCTAATCCTAACCCGTACGCGAACACTAACCCGCGCCCTCACACGTACGCTCCCCCTAAAGCGTTGTCGTACCCTCACCTGGACCCTAAACCGGCCCCGTCCCCTAACTCTAACCCTAGCCCGAGCCCTAACCCTAACCCTTCCCCGAAGCCTGACCCTCACCCGTCCCCTAATCCTAACCCGTACGCTAACGCTAACCCGCGCCCTCACACGTACGCTCCCCCTAAAGCGTTGTCGTACCCTCCCCTGGACCCTAAACCGTCCCCGTCCCCTAACCCTAACCCTAGCCCGAACCCTAACCCTAACCCTTCCCCGAAGCCTGACCCTCACCCGTCTCCTAATCCTAACCCGTACGCTAACAATAACCCGCGCCCTCACATGTACGCTCCCCCTAAAGCGTTGTCGTACCCTCCCCTGGACCCTAAACCGTCCACGTCCCCTAAACCTAACCCTAGGCCGAACCCTAACCCTAACCCTTCCCCGAAGCCTGACCCTCACCCGTCCCCTAATCCTAACCCGTACGCTAACACTAACCCGCGCCCTGACACGTACGCTCCCCGTAAAGCGTTGTCGTACCCTCCCCTGGACCCTAAACCGTACCCGTCCCCTAACCATAACCCTAGCCCGAACCCTAACCCTAACCCTTCCCCAAAGCCTGACCCTCACCCGTCCCCTAATCCTAACCCGTACGCTAACACTAACCCGCGCCCTCACACGTACGCTCCCCCTAAAGCGTTGTCGTACCCTCCCCTGGAACCTAAACCGTGCCCATCCCCTAACCCTAACCCTAGCCCGAACCCTAACCCTAAGTCTTCCCCGAAGCCTGACCCTCACCGGTCTCCTAATCCTAACCCATACGCTAACACTAACCCGCGCCCTCACACGTACGCTCCCCCTAAAGCGTTGTCGTACCCTCCCCTGGACCCTAAACCGTCCCCGTCCCCTAACCCTAACCCTAGCCCGAACCCTAACCCTAAGCCTTCCCCGAAGCCTGACCCTCAGCCGTCCCCTAATCCTAACCCGTACGCTAACACTAACCCGCGCCCTCACACGTACGCTCCCCCTAAAGCGTTGTCGTACCCTCCCCTGGACCCTAAACCGTCCCCGTCCCCTAACCCTAACCCTAGCCCGAACCCTAACCCTAAGCCTTCCCCGAAGCCTGACCCTCACCGTCCCCTAATCCTAACCCGTACGCTAACACTAACCCACGCCCTCGCACGTACGCTCCCCCTAAAGCGTTGTCGTACCCTCCCCTGGACCCTAAACCATCCCCGTCCCCTAACCCTATCCCTAGCCCGAACCCTAAACCTAAGCCTTCCCCGAAGCCTGACCCTCACCCGTCCCCTAATCCTAACCCGTACGCTAACACTAACCCGCGCCCTCACACGTACGCTCACCCTAAAGCGTTGTCATACCCTCCCCTGGACCCTAAACCGTCCCCGTCCCCTAACCCTAAACCTAGCCTGAACCCTAACCCTAACGCTTCCCCGAAGCCTGACCCTCACCCGTCCCCTAATCCTAACCCGTACGCTAACACTAACCCGCGCCCTCACACTTACGCTCCCCCTAAAGCGTTGTCCTGCCCTCACCTGGACCCTAAACTGTCCCCGTCCCCTAACCCTAACCCTAGCCCGAACCCTAACCCTAAGCCTTCCCCGAAGCCTGACGCTCACCGTACCCTAATCCTAACCCGTACGCTAACACTAACCGACGCCCTTACACGTACGCTCCCCCTAAAGCGTTGTCGTACCCTCCCCTGGACCCTAAACCGTCCCCGTCCCCTAACCCTAACCCTAGCCCGAACCCTAACCCTAACCCTTCCCCGAAGCCTGACCCTCACCCGTCCCCTAATCCTAACCCGTACGCTAACACTAACACGCGCCCTCACACGTACGCTCCCCCTAAAGCGTTGTCGTACCCTCCCCTGGACCCTAAACCGTCCCCGTCCCCTAACCCTAACCCTAGCCCGAACCCTAACCCTAACACTTCCACGAAGCCTGACCCTCACCCGTCCCCTAATCCTAACCCGTACGCTAACACTAACCCGCGCCCTCACACGTACGCTCCCCCTAAAGCGTTGTCGTACCCTCCCCTGGACCCTAAACCATCCCCGTCCCCTAACCCTATCCCTAGCCCGAACCCTAACCCTAAGCCTTCCCCGAAGCCTGACCCTCACCCGTCCCCTAATCCTAACCCGTACGCTAACACTAACCCGCGCCCTCACACGTACGCTCACCCTAAAGCGTTGTCATACCCTCCCCTGGACCCTAAACCGTCCCCGTCCCCTAACCCTAAACCTAGCATGAACCCTAACCCTAACGCTTCCCCGAAGCCTGACCCTCACCCGTCCCCTAATCCTAACCCATACGCTAACACTAACCCGCGCCCTCACACGTACGCTCCCCCTAAAGCGTTGTCGTACCCTCCCCTGGACCCTAAACTGTCCCCGTCCCCTAACCCTAACCCTAGCCCGAACCCTAACCCTAACCCGTCCCCGAAGCCTGACCCTCAACCGTCCCCTAATCCTAACCCGTACGCTAACACTAACCCGCGCCCTCACACGTACGCTCCCCCTAAAGCGTTGTCGTACCCTCCCCTGGACCCTAAACCGTCCCCGTCCCCTAACCCTAACCCTAGCCCGAACCCTAACCCTAAGCCTTCCCCGAAGCCTGACCCTCACCCGTCCCCTAATCCTAACCCGTACGCTAACACTAACCCGCGCCCTCACACGTACGCTCCCCCTAAAGCGTTGTCGTACCCTCCCCTGGACCCTAAACCGTCCCCGTCCCCTAACCCTAACCCTAGCCCGAACCCTAACCCTAACCCTTCCCCGAAGCCTGACCCTCACCCGTCCCCTAATCCTAACCCGTACGCTAACCCTAACCCGCGCCCTCACACGTAAGCTCCCCCTAAAGCCTTGTCGTACCCTCCCCTGGACCCTAAGCTGTCCCCGTCCCCTAACCCTAACCCTAACCCGAACCCTAACCCTAACCCTTCCCCGAAGCCTGACCCTCAACCGTCCCCTAATCCTAAACCGTACGCTAACGCTAACCCGCGCCCTCACACGTACGCTCCCCCTAAAGCGTTGTCGTACACTCCCCTGGACACTAAACCGTCCCCGTCCCCTAACCCTAACCCTAGCCCGAAGCCTGACCATCACCCGTCCCCTAATCCTAACCCGTACGCTAACACTAACCCGCGCCCTGACACGTACGCTCCCCCTAAAGCGTTGTCGTACCCTCCCCTGGACCCTAAACCGTCCCCGTCCCCTAACCCTAACCGTAGCCCGAACCCTAACCCTAACACTTCCCCGAAGCCTGACCCTCACCCGTCCCCTAATCCTAACCCGTACGCTAACACTAACCCGCGCCCTCACACGTACGCTCCCCCTAAAGCGTTGTCGTACCCTCCCCTGGACCCTAAACCGTCCCCGTCCCCTAACCCTAACCCTAGCCCGAACCCTAACCCTAAACCTTCCCCGAAGCCTGACCCTCACCCGTCCCCTAATCCTAACCCGTACGCTAACACTAACCTGCGCCCTCACACGTACGCTCCCCCTAAAGCGTTGTCGTACCCTCCCCTGGACCCTAAACCGTCCCCGTCCCCTAACCCTAACCCTAGCCCGAACCCTAACCCTAAGCCTTCCCCGAAGCCTGACCCTCACCCGTCCCCTAATCCTAACCCGTACGCTAACACTAACCCGCGCCCTCACACGTACGCTCCCCCTAAAGCGTTGTCGTACCCTCCCCTGGACCCGAAACCGTCCCCTAACCCTAACCCTAACCCTAGCCTGAACCCTAACCCTAACCCTTCCCCGAAGCCTGACCCTCACCCGTCCCCTAATCCTAACCCGTATGCTAACACTAACCCGCGCCCTCACACGTACGCTCCCCCTAAAGCGTTGTCGTACCCTCCCCTGGACCCTAAACCGTCCCCGTCCCCTAACCCTAACCCTAGCCCGAACCCTAACCCTAACCCTTCCCCGAAGCCTGACCCTCACCCATCCCCTAATCCTAACCCGTACGCTAACACTAACCCGCTCCCTCACACGTACGCTCACCCTAAAGCGTTGTCGTACCCTCACCTGGACCCTAAACCATCCCCGTCCCCTAACCCTAAACCTAGCCCGAACCCTAACCCTAACGCTTCCCCGAAGCCTGACCCTCACCCGTCCCCTAATCCTAACCCGTACGCTAACACTAACCCGCGCCCTCACACGTACGCTCCCCCTAAAGCGTTGTCGTACCCTCCCCTGGACCCTAAACCGTCCCCGTCCCCTATCCCTAACCCTAGCCCGAACCCTAACCCTAACCCTTCCCCGAAGCCTGACCCTCACCCGTCCCCTAATCCTAACCCGTACGCTAACACTAACCCGCGCCCTCACACGTACGCTCCCCCTAAAGCGTTGTCGTACCCTCCCCTGGACCCTAAACTGTCCCCGTCCCCTAACCCTAACCCTAGCCCGAACCCTAACCCTAACCCGTCCCCGAAGCCTGACCCTCACCCGTCCCCTAATCATAACCTGTACGCTAACACTAACCCGCGCCCTCACACGTACGCTCCCCCTAAAGCGTTGTCGTCCCCTCACCTGGACCCTAAACCGTCCCCGTCCCCTAACCCTAACCCTAGCCCGAACCCTAACCCTAACCCTTCCCCGAAGCCTGACACTCACCCGTCCCCTAATCCTAACCCGTACGCTAACACTAACCCGCGCCCTCACACGTACGCTCCCCCTAAAGCGTTGTCGTACCCTCCCCTGGACCCTAAACCGTCCCCGTCCCCTAACCCTAACCCTAGCCCGAACCCTAACCCTAACCCTTCCCCGAAGCCTGACCCTCACCCGTCCCCTAATCCTAACCCGTACGCTAACACTAACCCGCGCCCTCACACGTATGCTCCCCCTAAAGCGTTGTCGTACCCTCCCCTGGACCCTAAACCGTCCCCGTCCCCTAACCCTAACCCTAGCCCGAACCCTAACCCTAACCCTTCCCCGAAGCCTGACCCTCACCCGTCCCCTAATCCTAACCCGTACGCTAACACTAACCCGCGCCCTCACACGTACGCTCCCCCTAAAGCGTTGTCGTACCCTCCCCTGGACCCTAAACCGTCCCCGTCCCCTAACCCTAACCCTAGCCCGAACCCTAACCCTAACCCTTCCCCGAAGCCTGACCCTCACCCGTCCCCTAATCCTAACCCGTACGCTAACACTAACCTGCGGCCTCACACGTACGCTCCCCCAAAAGCGTTGTCGTACCCTCCCCTGGACCCTAAACCGTCCCCGTCCCCTAACCCTAACCCTAGCCCGAACCCTAACCCTAACCCTTCCACGAAGCCTGATCCTCACCCGTCCCCTAATCCTAACCCGTACGCTAACACTAACCCGCGCCCTCACACGTACGCTCCCCCTAAAGCGTTGTCGTACCCTCCCCTGGACCCTAAAGCGTCCCCGTCCCCTAACCCTAACCCTAGCCCGAACCCTAACCCTAACCCTTACCCGAAGCCTGACCCTCACCCGTCCCCTAATCCTAACCCGTACGCTAACACTAACCCGCGCCGTCACACGTACGCTCCCCCTAAAGCGTTGTCGTACACTCATCTGGACCCTAAACCGTCCCCGTCCCCTAACCCTAACCCTAGCCCGAACCCTAACCCTAACACTTCCCCGAAGCCTGACCCCCACCCGTCCCCTAATCCTAACCCGTACGCTAACACTAACCCGCGCCCTCACACGTACGCTCCCCCTAAAGCGTTGTCGTACCCTCCCCTGGACCCTAAACCGTCCCCGTCCCCTAACCCTATCCCTAGCCCGAACCCTAACCCTAACCCTTCCCCGAAGCCTGACCCTCACCCGTCCCCTAATCGTAACCCGTACGCTAACACTAACCCGCGCCCTGACACGTACGCTCCCCCTAAAGCGTTGTCGTACCCTCCCCTGGACCCTAAACCGTCCCCGTCCCCTAACCCTAACCCTAGCCCGAACCCTAACCCTAACGCTTCCCCGAAGCCTGACCCTCACCCGTCCCCTAATCCTAACCCGTACGCTAACACTAACCCGCGCCGTCACACGTACGCTCCCCCTAAAGCGTTGTCGTACACTCATCTGGACCCTAAACCGTCCCCGTCCCCTAACCCTAACCCTAGCCCGAACCCTAACCCTAAGCCTTCCCCGAAGCCTGACCCCCACCCGTCCCCTAATCCTAACCCGTACGCTAACACTAACCCGCGCCCTCACACGTACGCTCCCCCTAAAGCGTTGTCGTACCCTCCCCTGGACCCTAAACCGTCCCCGTCCCCTAACCCTATCCCTAGCCCGAACCCTAACCCTAACCCTTCCCCGAAGCCTGACCCTCACCCGTCCCCTAATCCTAACCCGTACGCTAACACTAACCCGCGCCCTCACACGTACGCTCCCCCTAAAGCATTGTCGTACCCTCCCCTGGACCCTAAACCGTCCCCGTCCCCTAACCCTAACCCTAGCCCGAACCCTAACCCTAAGCCTTCCCCGAAGCCTAACCCTCACCGTACCCTAATCCTAACCCGTACGCTAACACTAACCCACGCCCTCACACGTACGCTCCCCCTAAAGCGTTGTCGTACCCTCCCCTGGACCCTAAACCGTGCCCATCCCCTAACCCTAACCCTTGCTCGAACCCTAACCCTAACGCTTCCCCGAAGCCTGAACCTCACCCGTCCCCTAATCCTAACCCGTACGCTAACACTAACCCGCGCCCTCACACGTACGCTCCCCCTAAAGCGTTGTCGTACCCTCCCCTGGACCCTAAACCGTCCCCGTCCCCTAACCCTAACCCTAGCCCGAACCCTAACCCTAACCCTTCCCCGAAGCCTGACCCTCACCCGTCCCCTAATCCTAACTCGTACGCTAACACTAATCCGCGCCCTCACACGTACGCTCTCCCTAAAGCGTTGTCGTACCCTCCCCTGGACCCTAAACCGTCCCCGACCCCTAACCCTAACCCTAGCCCGAACCCTAACCCTAACCCTTCCCCGAAGCCGGACCCTCACCCGTCCCCTAATCCTAACCCGTACGCTAACACTAAACCGCGCCCTCACACGTACGCTCACACTAAAGCGTTGTCATACACTCCCCTGGTCCCTAAACCGTCCCCGTGTCCTAACCCTAAACCTAGCCCGAACCCTAACCCTAACGCTTCCCCGAAGCCTGAACCTCACCCGTCCCCTAATCCTAACCCGTACGCTAACACTAACCCGCGCCCTCACATGTACGCTCCCCCTAAAGCGTTGTCGTACCCTCCACTGGAACCTAAACCGTCCCCGTCCCCTAACCCTAACCCTAGCCCGAACCCTAACCCTAACCCTTCCCCGAAGCCTGACCCTCACCCGTCCCCTAATCCTAACCCGTACGCTAACACTAACCCGCGCCCTCACACGTCCGCTCCCCCTAAAGCGTTGTCGTACCCTCCCCTGGACCCTAAACCGTCCCCGTCCCCTAACCCTAACCCTAGCCCGAACCCTAACCCTAACCCTTCCCCGAAGCCTGACCCTCACCCGTCCCCTAATCCTAACCCGTACGCTAACACTAACCCGCGCCCTCACACGTACGCTCCCCCTAAAGCGTTGTCGTACCCTCCCCTGGACCCTAAACCGTCCCCGTCCCCTAACCCTAACCCTAGCCCGAACCCTAACCCTAACCCTTCCCCGAAGCCTGACCCTCACCCGTCCCCTAATCCTAACCCGTACGCTAACACTAACCCGCGCCCTCACACCTACGCTCCCCCTAAAGCGTTGTCGTACCCTCCCCTGGACCCTAAATCGTCCCCGTCCCCTAACCCTAACCCTAGCACGAACCCTAACCCTAACCCTTCCCCGAAGCCTGACCCTCACCCGTCCCCTAATCCTAACCCGTACGCTAACACTAACCCGCGCCCTCACACGTACGCTCCCCCTAAAGCGTTGTCGTACCCTCACCTGGACCCTAAACCGTCCCCGTCCCCTAACCCTAACCCTAGCCCGAACTCTAACCCTAACCCTTCCCTGAAGCCTAACCCTCACCCGTCCCCTAATCCTAACCAGTACGTGAACACTAACCCGCGCCCTCACACGTACGCTCCCCCTAAAGCGTTGTCCTACCCTCACCTGTACCCTAAACCGTTACCTTCCCCTAACCCTAAAACTATCCCGAACCCTAACCCTAACGCTTCCCCGAAGCCTGACCCTCACCCGTCCCCTAATCTTAACCCGTACGCTAACCCTAACCCGCGCCCTCACACGTAAGCTCCCCCTAAAGCCTTGTCGTACCCTCCCCTGGACCCTAAGCCGTCCCCGTCCCCTAACCCTAACCCTAACCCGAACCCTAACCCTAACACTTCCCCGAAGCCTGACCCTCACCCGTCCCCTAATCCTAAACCGTACGCTAACGCTAACCCGTGCCCTCACACGTACGCTCCCCCTAAAGCGTTGTCGTACCCTCCCCTGGACACTAAACCGTCCCCGTCCCCTAACCCTAACCCTAGCCCGAAGCCTGACCATCACCCGTCCCCTAATCCTAACCCGTACGCTAACACTAACCCGCGCCCTGACACGTACGCTCCCCCTAAAGCGTTGTCGTACCCTCCCCTGGACCCTAAACCGTCCCCGTCCCCTAACCCTAACCCTAGCCCGAACCCTAACCCTAACACTTCCCCGAAGCCTGACCCTCACCCGTCCCCTAATCCTAACCCGTACGCTAACACTAACGCGCGCCCTCACACGTACGCTCCCCCTAAAGCGTTGTCGTACCCTCCCCTGGACCCTAAACCATCCCCGTCCCCTAACCCTAACCCTAGCCCGAACCCTAACCCTAAGCCTTCCCCGAAGCCTGACCCTCACCCGTCCCCTAATCCTAACCCGTACGCTAACACTAACCTGCGCCCTCACACGTACGCTCCCCCTAAAGCGTTGTCGTACCCTCCCCTGGACCCTAAACCGTCCCCGTCCCCTAACCCTAACCCTAGCCCGAACCCTAACCCTAAGCCTTCCCCGAAGCCTGACCCTCACCCGTCCCCTAATGCTAACCCGTACGCTAACACTAACCCGCGCCCTCACACGTACGCTCCCCCTAAAGCGTTGTCGTACCCTCCCCTGGACCCTAAACCGTCCCCGTCCCCTAACCCTAACCCTAGCCTGAACCCTAACCCTAACCCTTCCCCGAAGCCTGACCCTCACCCGTCCCCTAATCCTAACCCGTACGCTAACACTAACCCGCGCCCTCACACGTACGCTCCCCCTAAAGCGTTGTCGTACCCTCCCCTGGACCCTAAACCGTCCCCTAACCCTAACCCTAACCCTAGCCTGAACCCTAACCCTAACCCTTCCCCGAAGCCTGACCCTCACCCGTCCCCTAATCGTAACCTGTACGCTAACACTAACCCGCGCCCTCACACGTACGCTCCCCCTAAAGCGTTGTCGTACCCTCCCCTGGACCCTAAACCGTCCCCGTCCCCTAACCCTAACCCTAGCCTGAACCCTAACCCTAACCCTTCCACGAAGCCTGATCCTCACCCGTCCCCTAATCCTAACCCGTACGCTAACACTAACCCGCGCCCTCACACGTACGCTCCCCCTAAAGCGTTGTCGTACCCTCCCCTGGACCCTAAACCGTCCCCGTCCCCTAACCCTAACCCTAGCCCGAACCCTAACCCTAACCCTTACCCGAAGCCTGACCCTCACGCGTCCCCTAATCCTAACCCGTACGCTAACACTAACCCGCGCCCTCACACGTACGCTCCCCCTAAAGCGTTGTCGTACCCTCCCCTGGACCCTAAACCGTTCCCGTCCCCTAACCCTAACCCTAGCCCGAACCCTAACCCTAACCCTTCCCCGAAGCCTGACCCTCACCCGTCCCCTAATCCTAACCCGTACGCTAACACTAACCCGCGCCCTCACACGTACGCTCCCCCTAAAGCGTTGTCGTACCCTCCCCTGGACCCTAAACCGTCCCCGTCCCCTAACCCTAACCCTAGCCCGATCCCTAACCCTAACCCTTCCCCGAAGCCTGACCCCCACCCGTCCCCTAATCCTAACCCGTACGCTAACACTAACCCGCGCCCTCACACGTACGCTCCCCCTAAAGCGTTGTCGTACCCTCCCCTGGACCCTAAACCGTCCCCGTCCCCTAACCCTAACCCTAGCCCGAACCCTAACCCTAACCCTTCCCCGAAGCCTGACCCTCACCCGTCCCCTAATCCTAACCCGTACGCTAACACTAACCCACGCCCTCGCACGTACGATCCCCCTAAAGCATTGTCGTACCCTCACCTGGACCCTAAACCGTCCCCGTCCCCTAACCCTAACCCTAGCCCGAACCCTAACCCTAACGCTTCCCCGAAGCCTGACCCTCACCCGTCCCCTAATCCTAACCCGTACGCTAACACTAACCCGCGCCGTCACACGTACGCTCCCCCTAAAGCGTTGTCGTACACTCATCTGGACCCTAAACCGTCCCCGTCCCCTAACCCTAACCCTAGCCCGAACCCTAACCCTAAGCCTTCCCCGAAGCCTGACCCCTACCCGTCCCCTAATCCTAACCCGTACGCTAACACTAACCCACGCCCTCACACGTACGCTCCCCCTAAAGCGTTGTCGTACCCTCCCCTGGACCCTAAACCGTCCCCGTCCCCTAACCCTATCCCTATCCCGAACCCTAACCCTAACCCTTCCCCGAAGCCTGACCCTCACCCGTCCCCTAATCCTAACCCGTACGCTAACACTAACCCGCGCCCTCACACGTACGCTCCCCCTAAAGCGTTGTCGTACCCTCCCCTGGACCCTAAACCGTCCCCGTCCCCTAACCCTAACCCTAGCCCGAACCCTAACCCTAAGCCTTCCCCGAAGCCTGACCCTCACCGTACCCTAATCCTAACCCGTACGCTAACACTAACCCACGCCCTCACACGTACGCTCCCCCTAAAGCGTTGTCGTACCCTCCCCTGGACCCTAAACCGTCCCCGTCCCCTAACCCTAACCCTTGCCCGAACCCTAACCCTAACGCTTCCCCGAAGCCTGAACCTCACCCGTCCCCTAATCCTAACCCGTACGCTAACACTAACCCGCGCCCTCACACGTACGCTCCCCCTAAAGCGTTGTCGTACCCTCCCCTGGACCCTAAACCGTCCCCGTCCCCTAACCCTAACCCTAGCCCGAACCCTAACCCTAACCCTTCCCCGAAGCCTGACCCTCACCCGTCCCCTAATCCTAACTCGTACGCTAACACTAATCCGCGCCCTCACACGTACGCTCTCCCTAAAGCGTTGTCGTACCCTCCCCTGGACCCTAAACCGTCCCCGACCCCTAACCCTAACCCTAGCCCGAACCCTAACCCTAACCCTACCCCGAAGCCGGACCCTCACCCGTCCCCTAATCCTAACCCGTACGCTAACACTAAACCGCGCCCTCACACGTACGCTCACACTAAAGCGTTGTCATACACTCCCCTGGTCCCTAAACCGTCCCCGAGTCCTAACCCTAAACCTAGCCCGAACCCTAACCCTAACGCTTCCCCGAAGCCTGACCCTCACCCGTCCCCTAATCCTAACCCGTACGCTAACACTAACCCGCGCCCTCACACGTACGCTCCCCCTAAAGCGTTGTCGTACCCTCCCCTGGACCCTAAACCGTCCCCGTCCCCGTCCCCTAACCCTAGCCCGAACCCTAACCCTAACCCTTCCCCGAAGCCTGACCCTCACCCATCCCCTAATCCTAACCCGTACGCTAACACTAACCCGCTCCCTCACACGTACGCTCACCCTAAAGCGTTGTCGTACCCTCACCTGGACCCTAAACCGTCCCCGTCCCCTAACCGTAAACCTAGCCCGAACCCTAACCCTAACGCTTCCCCGAAGCCTGACCCTCACCCGTCCCCTAATCCTAACCCGTACGCTAACACTAACCTGCGGCCTCACACGTACGCTCCCCCAAAAGCGTTGTCGTACCCTCCCCTGGACCCTAAACCGTCCCCGTCCCCTAACCCTAACCCTAGCCTGAACCCTAACCCTAACCCTTCCACGAAGCCTGATCCTCACCCGTCCCCTAATCCTAACCCGTACGCTAACACTAACCCGCGCCCTCACACGTACGCTCCCCCTAAAGCGTTGTCGTACCCTCCCCTGGACCCTAAACCGTCCCCGTCCCCTAACCCTAACCCTAGCCCGAACCCTAACCCTAACCCTTACCCGAAGCCTGACCCTCACGTGTCCCCTAATCCTAACCCGTACGCTAACACTAACCCGCGCCCTCACACGTACGCTCCCCCTAAAGCGTTGTCGTACCCTCCCCTGGACCCTAAACCGTTCCCGTCCCCTAACCCTAACCCTAGCCCGAACCCTAACCCTAACCCTTCCCCGAAGCCTGACCCTCACCCGTCCCCTAATCCTAACCCGTACGCTAACACTAACCCGCGCCCTCACACGTACGCTCCCCCTAAAGCGTTGTCGTACCCTCCCCTGGACCCTAAACCGTTCCCGTCCCCTAACCCTAACCCTAGCCCGATCCCTAACCCTAACCCTTCCCCGAAGCCTGACCCCCGCCCGTCCCCTAATCCTAACCCGTACGCTAACACTAACCCGCGCCCTCACACGTACGCTTCCCCTAAAGCGTTGTCGTACCCTCCACTGGACCCTAAACCGTCCCCGTCCCCTAACCCTAACCCTAGCCCGAACCCTAACCCTAACCCTTCCCCGAAGCCTGACCCTCACCCGTCCCCTAATCCTAACCCGTACGCTAACACTAACCCACGCCCTCGCACGTACGATCCCCCTAAAGCATTGTCGTACCCTCACCTGGACCCTAAACCGTCCCCGTCCCCTAACCCTAACCCTAGCCCGAACCCTAACCCTAACGCTTCCCCGAAGCCTGACCCTCACCCGTCCCCTAATCCTAACCCGTACGCTAACACTAACCCGCGCCGTCACACGTACGCTCCCCCTAAAGCGTTGTCGTACACTCATCTGGACCCTAAACCGTCCCCGTCCCCTATCCCTAACCCTAGCCCGAACCCTAACCCTAACCCTTCCCCGAAGCCTGACCCTCACCCGTCCCCTAATCCTAACCCGTACGCTAACACTAACCCGCGCCCTCACACGTACGCTCCCCCTAAAGCGTTGTCGTACCCTCCCCTGGACCCTAAACCGTCCCCGTCCCCTAACCCTATCCCTAGCCCGAACCCTAACCCTAACCCTTCCCCGAAGCCTGACCCTCACCCGTCCCCTAATCGTAACCCGTACGCTAACACTAACCCGCGCCCTGACACGTACGCTCCCCCTAAAGCGTTGTCGTACCCTCCCCTGGACCCTAAACCGTCCCCGTCCCCTAACCCTAACCCTAGCCCGAACCCTAACCCTAAGCCTTCCCCGAAGCCTGACCCTCACCGTACCCTAATCCTAACCCGTACGCTAACACTAACCCACGCTCTCACACGTACGCTCCCCCTAAAGCGTTGTCATACCCTCCCCTGGACCCTAAACCGTCCCCGTCCCCTAACCCTAACCCTTGCCCGAACCCTAACCCTAACGCTTCCCCGAAGCCTGAACCTCACCCGTCCCCTAATCCTAACCCGTACGCTAACACTAACCCGCGCCCTCACACGTACGCTCCCCCTAAAGCGTTGTCGTACCCTCCCCTGGACCCTAAACCGTCCCCGTCCCCTAACCCTAACCCTAGCCCGAACCCTAACCCTAACCCTTCCCCGAAGCCTGACCCTCACCCGTCCCCTAATCCTAACCCTTACGCTAACACTAACCTGCGGCCTCACACGTACGCTCCCCCAAAAGCGTTGTCGTACCCTCCCCTGGACCCTAAACCGTCCCCGTCCCCTAACCCTAACCCTAGCCTGAAACCTAACCCTAACCCTTCCACGAAGCCTGATCCTCACCCGTCCCCTAATCCTAACCCGTACGCTAACACTAACCCGCGCCCTCACACGTACGCTCCCCCTAAAGCGTTGTCGTACCCTCCCCTGGACCCTAAACCGTCCCCATCCCCTAACCCTAACCCTAGCCCGAACCCTAACCCTAACCCTTACCCGAAGCCTGACCCTCACGCGTCCCCTAATCCTAACCCGTACGCTAACACTAACCCGCGCCCTCACACGTACGCTCCCCCTAAAGCGTTGTCGTACCCTCCCCTGGACCCTAAACCGTTCCCGACCCCTAACCCTAACCCTAGCCCGAACCCTAACCCTAACCCTTCCCCGAAGCCTGACCCTCACCCGTCCCCTAATCCTAACCCGTACGCTAACACTAACCCGCGCCCTCACACGTACGCTCCCCCTAAAGCGTTGTCGTACCCTCCCCTGGACCCTAAACCGTCCCCGTCCCCTAACCCTAACCCTAGCCCGATCCCTAACCCTAACCCTTCCCCGAAGCCTGACCCCCACCCGTCCCCTAATCCTAACCCGTACGCTAACACTAACCCGCGCCCTCACACGTACGCTCCCCCTAAAGCGTTGTCGTACCCTCCCCTGGACCCTAAACCGTCCCCGTCCCCTAACCCTATCCCTAGCCCGAACCCTAACCCTAACCCTTCCCCGAAGCCTGACCCTCACCCGTCCCCTAATCCTAACCCGTACGCTAACACTAACCCACGCCCTCACACGTACGCTCCCCCTAAAGCGTTGTCGTACCCTCCCCTGGACCCTAAACCGTCCCCGTCCCCTAACCCTAACCCTAGCCCGAACCCTAACCCTAAGCCTTCCCCGAAGCCTGACCCTCACCGTACCCTAATCCTAACCCGTACGCTAACACTAACCCACGCCCTCACACGTACGCTCCCCCTAAAGCGTTGTCGTACCCTCCCCTGGACCCTAAACCGTCCCCGTCCCCTAACCCTAACCCTTGCCCGAACCCTAACCCTAACGCTTCCCCGAAGCCTGAACCTCACCCGTCCCCTAATCCTAACCCGTACGCTAACACTAACCCGCGCCCTCACACGTACGCTCCCCCTAAAGCGTTGTCGTACCCTCCCCTGGACCCTAAACCGTCCCCGTCCCCTAACCCTAACCCTAGCCCGAACCCTAACCCTAACCCTTCCCCGAAGCCTGACCCTCACCCGTCCCCTAATCCTAACTCGTACGCTAACACTAATCCGCGCCCTCACACGTACGCTCTCCCTAAAGCGTTGTCGTACCCTCCCCTGGACCCTAAACCGTCCCCGACCCCTAACCCTAACCCTAGCCCGAACCCTAACCCTAACCCTTCCCCGAAGCCTGACCCTCACCCGTCCCCTAATCCTAACCCGTACGCTAACACTAACCCACGCCCTCGCACGTACGATCCCCCTAAAGCGTTGTCGTACCCTCACCTGGACCCTAAACCGTCCCCGTCCCCTAACCGTAAACCTAGCCCGAACCCTAACCCTAACGCTTCCCCGAAGCCTGACCCTCACCCGTCCCCTAATCCTAACCCGTACGCTAACACTAACCTGCGGCCTCACACGTACGCTCCCCCAAAAGCGTTGTCGTACCCTCCCCTGGACCCTAAACCGTCCCCGTCCCCTAACCCTAACCCTAGCCTGAACCCTAACCCTAACCCTTCCACGAAGCCTGATCCTCACCCGTCCCCTAATCCTAACCCGTACGCTAACACTAACCCGCGCCCTCACACGTACGCTCCCCCTAAAGCGTTGTCGTACCCTCCCCTGGACCCTAAACCGTCCCCGTCCCCTAACCCTAACCCTAGCCCGAACCCTAACCCTAACCCTTACCCGAAGCCTGACCCTCACGTGTCCCCTAATCCTAACCCGTACGCTAACACTAACCCGCGCCCTCACACGTACGCTCCCCCTAAAGCGTTGTCGTACCCTCCCCTGGACCCTAAACCGTTCCCGTCCCCTAACCCTAACCCTAGCCCGAACCCTAACCCTAACCCTTCCCCGAAGCCTGACCCTCACCCGTCCCCTAATCCTAACCCGTACGCTAACACTAACCCGCGCCCTCACACGTACGCTCCCCCTAAAGCGTTGTCGTACCCTCCCCTGGACCCTAAACCGTTCCCGTCCCCTAACCCTAACCCTAGCCCGATCCCTAACCCTAACCCTTCCCCGAAGCCTGACCCCCGCCCGTCCCCTAATCCTAACCCGTACGCTAACACTAACCCGCGCCCTCACACGTACGCTTCCCCTAAAGCGTTGTCGTACCCTCCACTGGACCCTAAACCGTCCCCGTCCCCTAACCCTAACCCTAGCCCGAACCCTAACCCTAACCCTTCCCCGAAGCCTGACCCTCACCCGTCCCCTAATCCTAACCCGTACGCTAACACTAACCCACGCCCTCGCACGTACGATCCCCCTAAAGCATTGTCGTACCCTCACCTGGACCCTAAACCGTCCCCGTCCCCTAACCCTAACCCTAGCCCGAACCCTAACCCTAACGCTTCCCCGAAGCCTGACCCTCACCCGTCCCCTAATCCTAACCCGTACGCTAACACTAACCCGCGCCGTCACACGTACGTTCCCCCTAAAGCGTTGTCGTACACTCATCTGGACCCTAAACCGTCCCCGTCCCCTATCCCTAACCCTAGCCCGAACCCTAACCCTAACCCTTCCCCGAAGCCTGACCCTCACCCGTCCCCTAATCCTAACCCGTACGCTAACACTAACCCGCGCCCTCACACGTACGCTCCCCCTAAAGCGTTGTCGTACCCTCCCCTGGACCCTAAACCGTCCCCGTCCCCTAACCCTATCCCTAGCCCGAACCCTAACCCTAACCCTTCCCCGAAGCCTGACCCTCACCCGTCCCCTAATCGTAACCCGTACGCTAACACTAACCCGCGCCCTGACACGTACGCTCCCCCTAAAGCGTTGTCGTACCCTCCCCTGGACCCTAAACCGTCCCCGTCCCCTAACCCTAACCCTAGCCCGAACCCTAACCCTAAGCCTTCCCCGAAGCCTGACCCTCACCGTACCCTAATCCTAACCCGTACGCTAACACTAACCCACGCTCTCACACGTACGCTCCCCCTAAAGCGTTGTCATACCCTCCCCTGGACCCTAAACCGTCCCCGACCCCTAACCCTAACCCTAGCCCGAACCCTAACCCTAACCCTTCCCCGAAGCCTGACCCTCACCCGTCCCCTAATCCTAACCCGTACGCTAACACTAACCCACGCCCTCGCACGTACGATCCCCCTAAAGCATTGTCATACACTCCCCTGGTCCCTAAACCGTCCCCGAGTCCTAACCCTAAACCTAGCCCGAACCCTAACCCTAACGCTTCCCCGAAGCCTGACCCTCACCCGTCCCCTAATCCTAACCCGTACGCTAACACTAACCCGCGCCCTCACACGTACGCTCCCCCTAAAGCGTTGTCGTACCCTCCCCTGGAACCTAAACCGTCCCCGTCCCCGTCCCCTAACCCTAGCCCGAACCCTAACCCTAACCCTTCCCCGAAGCCTGACCCTCACCCATCCCCTAATCCTAACCCGTACGCTAACACTAACCCGCTCCCTCACACGTACGCTCACCCTAAAGCGTTGTCGTACCCTCACCTGGACCCTAAACCGTCCCCATCCCCTAACCGTAAACCTAGCCCGAACCCTAACCCTAACGCTTCCCCGAAGCCTGACCCTCACCCGTCCCCTAATCCTAACCCGTACGCTAACACTAACCTGCGGCCTCACACGTACGCTCCCCCAAAAGCGTTGTCGTACCCTCCCCTGGACCCTAAACCGTCCCCGTCCCCTAACCCTAACCCTAGCCTGAACCCTAACCCTAACCCTTCCACGAAGCCTGATCCTCACCCGTCCCCTAATCCTAACCCGTACGCTAACACTAACCCGCGCCCTCACACGTACGCTCCCCCTAAAGCGTTGTCGTACCCTCCCCTGGACCCTAAACCGTCCCCGTCCCCTAACCCTAACCCTAGCCCGAACCCTAACCCTAACCCTTACCCGAAGCCTGACCCTCACGTGTCCCCTAATCGTAACCCGTACGCTAACACTAACCCGCGCCCTCACACGTACGCTCCCCCTAAAGCGTTGTCGTACCCTCCCCTGGACCCTAAACCGTTCCCGTCCCCTAACCCTAACCCTAGCCCGAACCCTAACCCTAACCCTTCCCCGAAGCCTGACCCTCACCCGTCCCCTAATCCTAACCCGTACGCTAACACTAACCCGCGCCCTCACACGTACGCTTCCCCTAAAGCGTTGTCGTACCCTCCACTGGACCCTAAACCGTCCCCGTCCCCTAACCCTAACCCTAGCCCGAACCCTAACCCTAACCCTTCCCCGAAGCCTGACCCTCACCCGTCCCCTAATCCTAACCCGTACGCTAACACTAACCCACGCCCTCGCACGTACGATCCCCCTAAAGCATTGTCGTACCCTCACCTGGACCCTAAACCGTCCCCGTCCCCTAACCCTAACCCTAGCCCGAACCCTAACCCTAACGCTTCCCCGAAGCCTGACCCTCACCCGTCCCCTAATCCTAACCCGTACGCTAACACTAACCCGCGCCCTCACACGTACGCTCCCCCTAAAGCGTTGTCGTACCCTCCCCTGGACCCTAAACCGTCCCCGTCCCCTAACCCTATCCCTAGCCCGAACCCTAACCCTAACCCTTCCCCGAAGCCTGACCCTCACCCGTCCCCTAATCGTAACCCGTACGCTAACACTAACCCGCGCCCTGACACGTACGCTCCCCCTAAAGCGTTGTCGTACCCTCCCCTGGACCCTAAACCGTCCCCGTCCCCTAACCCTAACCCTAGCCCGAACCCTAACCCTAAGCCTTCCCCGAAGCCTGACCCTCACCGTACCCTAATCCTAACCCGTACGCTAACACTAACCCACGCTCTCACACGTACGCTCCCCCTAAAGCGTTGTCATACCCTCCCCTGGACCCTAAACCGTCCCCGTCCCCTAACCCTAACCCTTGCCCGAACCCTAACCCTAACGCTTCCCCGAAGCCTGAACCTCACCCGTCCCCTAATCCTAACCCGTACGCTAACACTAACCCGCGCCCTCACACGTACGCTCCCCCTAAAGCGTTGTCGTACCCTCCCCTGGACCCTAAACCGTCCCCGTCCCCTAACCCTCACCCTAGCCCGAACCCTAACCCTAACCCTTCCCCGAAGCCTGACCCTCACCCGTCCCCTAATCCTAACCCGTACGCTAACACTAACCTGCGGCCTCACACGTACGCTCCCCCAAAAGCGTTGTCGTACCCTCCCCTGGACCCTAAACCGTCCCCGTCCCCTAACCCTAACCCTAGCCTGAACCCTAACCCTAACCCTTCCACGAAGCCTGATCCTCACCCGTCCCCTAATCCTAACCCGTACGCTAACACTAACCCGCGCCCTCACACGTACGCTCCCCCTAAAGCGTTGTCATACCCTCCCCTGGACCCTAAACCGTCCCCGTCCCCTAACCCTAACCCTAGCCCGAACCCTAACCCTAACCCTTACCCGAAGCCTGACCCTCACGCGTCCCCTAATCCTAACCCGTACGCTAACACTAACCCGCGCCCTCACACGTACGCTCCCCCTAAAGCGTTGTCGTACCCTCCCCTGGACCCTAAACCGTTCCCGACCCCTAACCCTAACCCTAGCCCGAACCCTAACCCTAACCCTTCCCCGAAGCCTGACCCTCACCCGTCCCCTAATCCTAACCCGTACGCTAACACTAACCCGCGCCCTCACACGTACGCTCCCCTAAAGCGTTGTCGTACCCTCCCCTGGACCCTAAACCGTCCCCGTCCCCTAACCCTAACCCTAGCCCGATCCCTAACCCTAACCCTTCCCCGAAGCCTGACCCCCAACCGTCCCCTAATCCTAACCCGTACGCTAACACTAACCCGCGCCCTCACACGTACGCTCCCCCTAAAGCGTTGTCGTACCCTCCCCTGGACCCTAAACCGTCCCCGTCCCCTAACCCTAACCCTAGCCCGAACCCTAACCCTAAGCCTTCCCCGAAGCCTGACCCTCACCGTACCCTAATCCTAACCCGTACGCTAACACTAACCCACGCCCTCACACGTACGCTCCCCCTAAAGCGTTGTCGTACCCTCCCCTGGACCCTAAACCGTCCCCGTCCCCTAACCCTAACCCTTGCCCGAACCCTAACCCTAAGCCTTCCCCGAAGCCTGACCCTCACCGTACCCTAATCCTAACCCGTACGCTAACACTAACCCACGCCATCGCACGTACGATCCCCCTAAAGCATTGTCGTACCCTCCCCTGGACCCTAAACCGTCCCCGTCCCCTAACCCTAACCCTAGCCCGAACCCTAACCCTAACGCTTCCCCGAAGCCTGACCCTCACCCGTCCCCTAATCCTAACCCGTACGCTAACACTAACCCGCGCCCTCACACGTACGCTCCCCCTAAAGCGTTGTCGTACCCTCCCCTGGACCCTAAACCGTCCCCGTCCCCTAACCCTATCCCTAGCCCGAACCCTAACCCTAACCCTTCCCCGAAGCCTGACCCTCACCCGTCCCCTAATCGTAACCCGTACGCTAACACTAACCCGCGCCCTGACACGTACGCTCCCCCTAAAGCGTTGTCGTACCCTCCCCTGGACCCTAAACCGTCCCCGTCCCCTAACCCTAACCCTAGCCCGAACCCTAACCCTAAGCCTTCCCCGAAGCCTGACCCTCACCGTACCCTAATCCTAACCCGTACGCTAACACTAACCCACGCTCTCACACGTACGCTCCCCCTAAAGCGTTGTCATACCCTCCCCTGGACCCTAAACCGTCCCCGTCCCCTAACCCTAACCCTTGCCCGAACCCTAACCCTAACGCTTCCCCGAAGCCTGAACCTCACCCGTCCCCTAATCCTAACCCGTACGCTAACACTAACCCGCGCCCTCACACGTACGCTCCCCCTAAAGCGTTGTCGTACCCTCCCCTGGACCCTAAACCGTCCCCGTCCCCTAACCCTAACCCTAGCCCGAACCCTAACCCTAACCCTTCCCCGAAGCCTGACCCTCACCCGTCCCCTAATCCTAACCCGTACGCTAACACTAACCTGCGGCCTCACACGTACGCTCCCCCAAAAGCGTTGTCGTACCCTCCCCTGGACCCTAAACCGTCCCCGTCCCCTAACCCTAACCCTAGCCTGAACCCTAACCCTAACCCTTCCACGAAGCCTGATCCTCACCCGTCCCCTAATCCTAACCCGTACGCTAACACTAACCCGCGCCCTCACACGTACGCTCCCCCTAAAGCGTTGTCGTACCCTCCCCTGGACCCTAAACCGTCCCCGTCCCCTAACCCTAACCCTAGCCCGAACCCTAACCCTAACCCTTACCCGAAGCCTGACCCTCACGCGTCCCCTAATCCTAACCCGTACGCTAACACTAACCCGCGCCCTCACACGTACGCTCCCCCTAAAGCGTTGTCGTACCCTCCCCTGGACCCTAAACCGTTCCCGACCCCTAACCCTAACCCTAGCCCGAACCCTAACCCTAACCCTTCCCCGAAGCCTGACCCTCACCCGTCCCCTAATCCTAACCCGTACGCTAACGCTAACCCGCGCCCTCACACGTACGCTCCCCCTAAAGCGTTGTCGTACCCTCCCCTGGACCCTAAACCGTCCCCGTCCCCTAACCCTAACCCTAGCCCGATCCCTAACCCTAACCCTTCCCCGAAGCCTGACCCCCACCCGTCCCCTAATCCTAACCCGTACGCTAACACTAACCCGCGCCCTCACACGTACGCTCCCCCTAAAGCGTTGTCGTACCCTCCCCTGGACCCTAAACCGTCCCCGTCCCCTAACCCTATCCCTAGCCCGAACCCTAACCCTAACCCTTCCCCGAAGCCTGACCCTCACCCGTCCCCTAATCCTAACCCGTACGCTAACACTAACCCGCGCCCTCACACGTACGCTCCCCCTAAAGCGTTGTCGTACCCTCCCCTGGACCCTAAACCGTCCCCGTCCCCTAACCCTAACCCTAGCCCGAACCCTAACCCTAAGCCTTCCCCAAAGCCTGACCCTCACCGTACCCTAATCCTAACCCGTACGCTAACACTAACCCACGCCCTCACACGTACGCTCCCCCTAAAGCGTTGTCGTACCCTCCCCTGGACCCTAAACCGTCCCCGTCCCCTAACACTAACCCTTGCCCGAACCCTAACCCTAACGCTTCCCCGAAGCCTGAACCTCACCCGTCCCCTAATCCTAACCCGTACGCTAACACTAACCCGCGCCCTCACACGTACGCTCCCCCTAAAGCGTTGTCGTACCCTCCCCTGGACCCTAAACCGTCCCCGTCCCCTAACCCTAACCCTAGCCCGAACCCTAACCCTAACCCTTCCCCGAAGCCTGACCCTCACCCGTCCCCTAATCCTAACTCGTACGCTAACACTAATCCGCGCCCTCACACGTACGCTCTCCCTAAAGCGTTGTCGTACCCTCCCCTGGACCCTAAACCGTCCCCGACCCCTAACCCTAACCCTAGCCCGAACCCTAACCCTAACCCTTCCCCGAAGCCTGACCCTCACCCGTCCCCTAATCCTAACCCGTACGCTAACACTAACCCACGCCCTCGCACGTACGATCCCCCTAAAGCATTGTCATACACTCCCCTGGTCCCTAAACCGTCCCCGAGTCCTAACCCTAAACCTAGCCCGAACCCTAACCCTAACGCTTCCCCGAAGCCTGACCCTCACCCGTCCCCTAATCCTAACCCGTACGCTAACACTAACCCGCGCCCTCACACGTACGCTCCCCCTAAAGCGTTGTCGTACCCTCCCCTGGACCCTAAACCGTCCCCGTCCCCGTCCCCTAACCCTAGCCCGAACCCTAACCCTAACCCTTCCCCGAAGCCTGACCCTCACCCATCCCCTAATCCTAACCCGTACGCTAACACTAACCCGCTCCCTCACACGTACGCTCACCCTAAAGCGTTGTCGTACCCTCACCTGGACCCTAAACCGTCCCCGTCCCCTAACCGTAAACCTAGCCCGAACCCTAACCCTAACGCTTCCCCGAAGCCTGACCCTCACCCGTCCCCTAATCCTAACCCGTACGCTAACACTAACCTGCGGCCTCACACGTACGCTCCCCCAAAAGCGTTGTCGTACCCTCCCCTGGACCCTAAACCGTCCCCGTCCCCTAACCCTAACCCTAGCCTGAACCCTAACCCTAACCCTTCCACGAAGCCTGATCCTCACCCGTCCCCTAATCCTAACCCGTACGCTAACACTAACCCGCGCCCTCACACGTACGCTCCCCCTAAAGCGTTGTCGTACCCTCCCCTGGACCCTAAACCGTCCCCGTCCCCTAACCCTAACCCTAGCCCGAACCCTAACCCTAACCCTTACCCGAAGCCTGACCCTCACGTGTCCCCTAATCCTAACCCGTACGCTAACACTAACCCGCGCCCTCACACGTACGCTCCCCCTAAAGCGTTGTCGTACCCTCCCCTGGACCCTAAACCGTTCCCGTCCCCTAACCCTAACCCTAGCCCGAACCCTAACCCTAACCCTTCCCCGAAGCCTGACCCTCACCCGTCCCCTAATCCTAACCCGTACGCTAACACTAACCCGCGCCCTCACACGTACGCTCCCCCTAAAGCGTTGTCGTACCCTCCCCTGGACCCTAAACCGTTCCCGTCCCCTAACCCTAACCCTAGCCCGATCCCTAACCCTAACCCTTCCCCGAAGCCTGACCCCCGCCCGTCCCCTAATCCTAACCCGTACGCTAACACTAACCCGCGCCCTCACACGTACGCTTCCCCTAAAGCGTTGTCGTACCCTCCACTGGACCCTAAACCGTCCCCGTCCCCTAACCCTAACCCTAGCCCGAACCCTAACCCTAACCCTTCCCCGAAGCCTGACCCTCACCCGTCCCCTAATCCTAACCCGTACGCTAACACTAACCCACGCCCTCGCACGTACGATCCCCCTAAAGCATTGTCGTACCCTCACCTGGACCCTAAACCGTCCCCGTCCCCTAACCCTAACCCTAGCCCGAACCCTAACCCTAACGCTTCCCCGAAGCCTGACCCTCACCCGTCCCCTAATCCTAACCCGTACGCTAACACTAACCCGCGCCCTCACACGTACGCTCCCCCTAAAGCGTTGTCGTACCCTCCCCTGGACCCTAAACCGTCCCCGTCCCCTAACCCTATCCCTAGCCCGAACCCTAACCCTAACCCTTCCCCGAAGCCTGACCCTCACCCGTCCCCTAATCGTAACCCGTACGCTAACACTAACCCGCGCCCTGACACGTACGCTCCCCCTAAAGCGTTGTCGTACCCTCCCCTGGACCCTAAACCGTCCCCGTCCCCTAACCCTAACCCTAGCCCGAACCCTAACCCTAAGCCTTCCCCGAAGCCTGACCCTCACCGTACCCTAATCCTAACCCGTACGCTAACACTAACCCACGCTCTCACACGTACGCTCCCCCTAAAGCGTTGTCATACCCTCCCCTGGACCCTAAACCGTCCCCGTCCCCTAACCCTAACCCTTGCCCGAACCCTAACCCTAACGCTTCCCCGAAGCCTGAACCTCACCCGTCCCCTAATCCTAACCCGTACGCTAACACTAACCCGCGCCCTCACACGTACGCTCCCCCTAAAGCGTTGTCGTACCCTCCCCTGGACCCTAAACCGTCCCCGTCCCCTAACCCTAACCCTAGCCCGAACCCTAACCCTAACCCTTCCCCGAAGCCTGACCCTCACCCGTCCCCTAATCCTAACCCGTACGCTAACACTAACCTGCGGCCTCACACGTACGCTCCCCCAAAAGCGTTGTCGTACCCTCCCCTGGACCCTAAACCGTCCCCGTCCCCTAACCCTAACCCTAGCCTGAACCCTAACCCTAACCCTTCCACGAAGCCTGATCCTCACCCGTCCCCTAATCCTAACCCGTACGCTAACACTAACCCGCGCCCTCACACGTACGCTCCCCCTAAAGCGTTGTCGTACCCTCCCCTGGACCCTAAACCGTCCCCGTCCCCTAACCCTAACCCTAGCCCGAACCCTAACCCTAACCCTTACCCGAAGCCTGACCCTCACGCGTCCCCTAATCCTAACCCGTACGCTAACACTAACCCGCGCCCTCACACGTACGCTCCCCCTAAAGCGTTGTCGTACCCTCCCCTGGACCCTAAACCGTTCCCGACCCCTAACCCTAACCCTAGCCCGAACCCTAACCCTAACCCTTCCCCGAAGCCTGACCCTCACCCGTCCCCTAATCCTAACCCGTACGCTAACACTAACCCGCGCCCTCACACGTACGCTCCCCCTAAAGCGTTGTCGTACCCTCCCCTGGACCCTAAACCGTCCCCGTCCCCTAACCCTAACCCTAGCCCGATCCCTAACCCTAACCCTTCCCCGAAGCCTGACCCCCACCCGTCCCCTAATCCTAACCCGTACGCTAACACTAACCCGCGCCCTCACACGTACGCTCCCCCTAAAGCGTTGTCGTACCCTCCCCTGGACCCTAAACCGTCCCCGTCCCCTAACCCTATCCCTAGTCCGAACCCTAACCCTAACCCTTCCCCGAAGCCTGACCCTCACCCGTCCCCTAATCCTAACCCGTACGCTAACACTAACCCGCGCCCTCACACGTACGCTCCCCCTAAAGCGTTGTCGTACCCTCCCCTGGACCCTAAACCGTCCCCGTCCCCTAACCCTAACCCTAGCCCGAACCCTAACCCTAAGCCTTCCCCGAAGCCTGACCCTCACCGTACCCTAATCCTAACCCGTACGCTAACACTAACCCACGCTCTCACACGTACGCTCCCCCTAAAGCGTTGTCATATCCTCCCCTGGACCCTAAACCGTCCCCGTCCCCTAACCCTAACCCTTGCCCGAACCCTAACCCTAACGCTTCCCCGAAGCCTGACCCTCACCCGTCCCCTAATCCTAACCCGTACGCTAACACTAACCCGCGCCCTCACACGTACGCTCCCCCTAAAGCGTTGTCGTACCCTCCCCTGGACCCTAAACCGTCCCCTAACCCTAACCCTAACCCTAGCCCGAACCCTAACCCTAACCCTTCCCCGAAGCCTGACCCTCAGCCGTCCCCTAATCCTAACCCGTACGCTAACACTAACCTGCGGCCTCACACGTACGCTCCCCCAAAAGCGTTGTCGTACCCTCCCCTGGACCCTAAACCGTCCCCGTCCCCTAACCCTAACCCTAGCCTGAACCCTAACCCTAACCCTTCCACGAAGCCTGATCCTCACCCGTCCCCTAATCCTAACCCGTACGCTAACACTAACCCGCGCCCTCACACGTACGCTCCCCCTAAAGCGTTGTCGTACCCTCCCCTGGACCCTAAACCGTCCCCGTCCCCTAACCCTAACCCTAGCCCGAACCCTAACCCTAACCCTTCCCCGAAGCCTGACCCTCACCCGTCCCCTAATCCTAACCCGTACGCTAACACTAACCTGCGGCCTCACACGTACGCTCCCCCAAATGCGTTGTCGTACCCTCCCCTGGACCCTAAACCGTCCCCGTCCCCTAACCCTAACCCTAGCCTGAACCCTAACCCTAACCCTTCCACGAAGCCTGATCCTCACCCGTCCCCTAATCCTAACCCGTACGCTAACACTAACCCGCGCCCTCACACGTACGCTCCCCCTAAAGCGTTGTCGTACCCTCCCCTGGACCCTAAACCGTCCCCGTCCCCTAACCCTAACCCTAGCCCGAACCCTAACCCTAACCCTTACCCGAAGCCTGACCCTCACGCGTCCCCTAATCCTAACCCGTACGCTAACACTAACCCGCGCCCTCACACGTACGCTCCCCCTAAAGCGTTGTCGTACCCTCCCCTGGACCCTAAACCGTTCCCGACCCCTAGCCCTAACCCTAGCCCGAACCCTAACCCTAACCCTTCCCCGAAGCCTGACCCTCACCCGTCCCCTAATCCTAACCCGTACGCTAACACTAACCCGCGCCCTCACACGTACGCTCCCCCTAAAGCGTTGTCGTACCCTCCCCTGGACCCTAAACCGTCCCCGTCCCCTAACCCTAACCCTAGCCCGATCCCTAACCCTAACCCTTCCCCGAAGCCTGACCCCCACCCGTCCCCTAATCCTAACCCGTACGCTAACACTAACCCGCGCCCTCACACGTACGCTCCCCCTAAAGCGTTGTCGTACCCTCCCCTGGACCCTAAACCGTTCCCGTCCCCTAACCCTAACCCTAGCCCGATCCCTAACCCTAACCCTTACCCGAAGCCTGACCCCCGCCCGTCCCCTAATCCTAACCCGTACGCTAACACTAACCCGCGCCCTCACACGTACGCTTCCCCTAAAGCGTTGTTGTACCCTCCACTGGACCCTAAACCGTCCCCGTCCCCTAACCCTAACCCTAGCCCGAAACCTAACCCTAACCCTTCCCCGAAGCCTGACCCTCACCCGTCCCCTAATCCTAACCCGTACGCTAACACTAACCCACGCCCTCGCACGTACGATCCCCCTAAAGCATTGTCGTACCCTCACCTGGACCCTAAACCGTCCCCGTCCCCTAACCCTAACCCTAGCCCGAACCCTAACCCTAACGCTTCCCCGAAGCCTGACCCTCACCCGTCCCCTAATCCTAACCCGTACGCTAACACTAACCCGCGCCCTCACACGTACGCTCCCCCTAAAGCGTTGTCGTACCCTCCCCTGGACCCTAAACCGTCCCCGTCCCCTAACCCTATCCCTAGCCCGAACCCTAACCCTAACCCTTCCCCGAAGCCTGACCCTCACCCGTCCCCTAATCGTAACCCGTACGCTAACACTAACCCGCGCCCTGACACGTACGCTCCCCCTAAAGCGTTGTCGTACCCTCCCCTGGACCCTAAACCGTCCCCGTCCCCTAACCCTAACCCTAGCCCGAACCCTAACCCTAAGCCTTCCCCGAAGCCTGACCCTCACCGTACCCTAATCCTAACCCGTACGCTAACACTAACCCACGCTCTCACACGTACGCTCCCCCTAAAGCGTTGTCATACCCTCCCCTGGACCCTAAACCGTCCCCGTCCCCTAACCCTAACCCTTGCCCGAACCCTAACCCTAACGCTTCCCCGAAGCCTGAACCTCACCCGTCCCCTAATCCTAACCCGTACGCTAACACTAACCCGCGCCCTCACACGTACGCTCCCCCTAAAGCGTTGTCGTACCCTCCCCTGGACCCTAAACCGTCCCCGTCCCCTAACCCTAACCCTAGCCCGAACCCTAACCCTAACCCTTCCCCGAAGCCTGACCCTCACCCGTCCCCTAATCCTAACCCGTACGCTAACACTAACCTGCGGCCTCACACGTACGCTCCCCCAAAAGCGTTGTCGTACCCTCCCCTGGACCCTAAACCGTCCCCGTCCCCTAACCCTAACCCTAGCCTGAACCCTAACCCTAACCCTTCCACGAAGCCTGATCCTCACCCGTCCCCTAATCCTAACCCGTACGCTAACACTAACCCGCGCCCTCACACGTACGCTCCCCCTAAAGCGTTGTCGTACCCTCCCCTGGACCCTAAACCGTCCCCGTCCCCTAACCCTAACCCTAGCCCGAACCCTAACCCTAACCCTTACCCGAAGCCTGACCCTCACGCGTCCCCTAATCCTAACCCGTACGCTAACACTAACCCGCGCCCTCACACGTACGCTCCCCCTAAAGCGTTGTCGTACCCTCCCCTGGACCCTAAACCGTTCCCGACCCCTAACCCTAACCCTAGCCCGAACCCTAACCCTAACCCTTCCCCGAAGCCTGACCCTCACCCGTCCCCTAATCCTAACCCGTACGCTAACACTAACCCGCGCCCTCACACGTACGCTCCCCCTAAAGCGTTGTCGTACCCTCCCCTGGACCCTAAACCGTCCCCGTCCCCTAACCCTAACCCTAGCCCGATCCCTAACCCTAACCCTTCCCCGAAGCCTGACCCCCACCCGTCCCCTAATCCTAACCCGTACGCTAACACTAACCCGCGCCCTCACACGTACGCTCCCCCTAAAGCGTTGTCGTACCCTCCCCTGGACCCTAAACCGTCCCCGTCCCCTAACCCTATCCCTAGCCCGAACCCTAACCCTAACCCTTCCCCGAAGCCTGACCCTCACCCGTCCCCTAATCCTAACCCGTACGCTAACACTAACCCGCGCCCTCACACGTACGCTCCCCCTAAAGCGTTTTCGTACCCTCCCCTGGACCCTAAACCGTCCCCGTCCCCTAACCCTAACCCTAGCCCGAACCCTAACCCTAAGCCTTCCCCGAAGCCTGACCCTCACCGTACCCTAATCCTAACCCGTACGCTAACACTAACCCACGCCCTCACACGTACGCTCCCCCTAAAGCGTTGTCGTACCCTCCCCTGGACCCTAAACCGTCCCCGTCCCCTAACCCTAACCCTAGCCTGAACCCTAACCCTAACCCTTCCACGAAGCCTGATCCTCACCCGTCCCCTAATCCTAACCCGTACGCTAACACTAACCCGCGCCCTCACACGTACGCTCCCCCTAAAGCGTTGTCGTACCCTCCCCTGGACCCTAAACCGTCCCCGTCCCCTAACCCTAACCCTAGCCCGAACCCTAACCCTAACCCTTACCCGAAGCCTGACCCTCACGCGTCCCCTAATCCTAACCCGTACGCTAACACTAACCCGCGCCCTCACACGTACGCTCCCCCTAAAGCGTTGTCGTACCCTCCCCTGGACCCTAAACCGTTCCCGACCCCTAACCCTAACCCTAGCCCGAACCCTAACCCTAACCCTTCCCCGAAGCCTGACCCTCACCCGTCCCCTAATCCTAACCCGTACGCTAACACTAACCCGCGCCCTCACACGTACGCTCCCCCTAAAGCGTTGTCGTACCCTCCCCTGGACCCTAAACCGTCCCCGTCCCCTAACCCTAACCCTAGCCCGATCCCTAACCCTAACCCTTCCCCGAAGCCTGACCCCCACCCGTCCCCTAATCCTAACCCGTACGCTAACACTAACCCGCGCCCTCACACGTACGCTCCCCCTAAAGCGTTGTCGTACCCTCCCCTGGACCCTAAACCGTCCCCGTCCCCTAACCCTATCCCTAGCCCGAACCCTAACCCTAACCCTTCCCCGAAGCCTGACCCTCACCCGTCCCCTAATCCTAACCCGTACGCTAACACTAACCCGCGCCCTCACACGTACGCTCCCCCTAAAGCGTTGTCGTACCCTCCCCTGGACCCTAAACCGTCCCCGTCCCCTAACCCTAACCCTTGCCCGAACCCTAACCCTAACGCTTCCCCGAAGCCTGAACCTCACCCGTCCCCTAATCCTAACCCGTACGCTAACACTAACCCGCGCCCTCACACGTACGCTCCCCCTAAAGCGTTGTCGTACCCTCCCCTGGACCCTAAACCGTCCCCGTCCCCTAACCCTAACCCTAGCCCGAACCCTAACCCTAACCCTTCCCCGAAGCCTGACCCTCACCCGTCCCCTAATCCTAACTCGTACGCTAACACTAATCCGCGCCCTCACACGTACGCTCTCCCTAAAGCGTTGTCGTACCCTCCCCTGGACCCTAAACCGTCCCCGACCCCTAACCCTAACCCTAGCCCGAACCCTAACCCTAACCCTTCCCCGAAGCCTGACCCTCACCCGTCCCCTAATCCTAACCCGTACGCTAACACTAACCCACGCCCTCGCACGTACGATCCCCCTAAAGCATTGTCATACACTCCCCTGGTCCCTAAACCGTCCCCGAGTCCTAACCCTAAACCTAGCCCGAACCCTAACCCTAACGCTTCCCCGAAGCCTGACCCTCACCCGTCCCCTAATCCTAACCCGTACGCTAACACTAACCCGCGCCCTCACACGTACGCTCCCCCTAAAGCGTTGTCGTACCCTCCCCTGGACCCTAAACCGTCCCCGTCCCCGTCCCCTAACCCTAGCCCGAACCCTAACCCTAACCCTTCCCCGAAGCCTGACCCTCACCGTCCCCTAATCCTAACCCGTACGCTAACACTAACCCGCGCCCTCACACGTACGCTCCCCCTAAAGCGTTGTCGTACCCTCCCCTGGACCCTAAACCGTTCCCGTCCCCTAACCCTAACCCTAGCCCGATCCCTAACCCTAACCCTTCCCCGAAGCCTGACCTCCGCCCGTCCCCTAATCCTAACCCGTACGCTAACACTAACCCGCGCCCTCACACGTACGCTTCCCCTAAAGCGTTGTCGTACCCTCCACTGGACCCTAAACCGTCCCCGTCCCCTAACCCTAACCCTAGCCCGAACCCTAACCCTAACCCTTCCCCGAAGCCTGACCCTCACCCGTCCCCTAATCCTAACCCGTACGCTAACACTAACCCACGCCCTCGCACGTACGATCCCCCTAAAGCATTGTCGTACCCTCACCTGGACCCTAAACCGTCCCCGTCCCCTAACCCTAACCCTAGCCCGAACCCTAACCCTAACGCTTCCCCGAAGCCTGACCCTCACCCGTCCCCTAATCCTAACCCGTACGCTAACACTAACCCGCGCCCTCTCACGTACGCTACCCCTAAAGCGTTGTCGTACCCTCCCCTGGACCCTAAACCGTCCCCGTCCCCTAACCCTATTCCTAGCCCGAACCCTAACCCTAACCCTTCCCCGAAGCCTGACCCTCACCCGTCCCCTAATCGTAACCCGTACGCTAACACTAACCCGCGCCCTGACACGTACGCTCCCCCTAAAGCGTTGTCGTACCCTCCCCTGGACCCTAAACCGTCCCCGTCCCCTAACCCTAACCCTAGCCCGAACCCTAACCCTAAGCCTTCCCCGAAGCCTGACCCTCACCGTACCCTAATCCTAACCCGTACGCTAACACTAACCCACGCTCTCACACGTACGCTCCCCCTAAAGCGTTGTCATACCCTCCCCTGGACCCTAAACCGTCCCCGTCCCCTAACCCTAACCCTTGCCCGAACCCTAACCCTAACGCTTCCCCGAAGCCTGAACCTCACCCGTCCCCTAATCCTAACCCGTACGCTAACACTAACCCGCGCCCTCACATGTACGCTCCCCCTAAAGCGTTGTCGTACCCTCCCCTGGACCCTAAACCGTCCCCGTCCCCTAACCCTAACCCTAGCCCGAACCCTAACCCTAACCCTTCCCCGAAGCCTGACCCTCACCCGTCCCCTAATCCTAACCCGTACGCTAACACTAACCTGCGGCCTCACACGTACGCTCCCCCAAAAGCGTTGTCGTACCCTCCCCTGGACCCTAAACCGTCCCCGTCCCCTAACCCTAACCCTAGCCTGAACCCTAACCCTAACCCTTCCACGAAGCCTGATCCTCACCCGTCCCCTAATCCTAACCCGTACGCTAACACTAACCCGCGCCCTCACACGTACGCTCCCCCTAAAGCGTTGTCGTACCCTCCCCTGGACCCTAAACCGTCCCCGTCCCCTAACCCTAACCCTAGCCCGAACCCTAACCCTAACCCTTACCCGAAGCCTGACCCTCACGCGTCCCCTAATCCTAACCCGTACGCTAACACTAACCCGCGCCCTCACACGTACGCTCCCCCTAAAGCGTTGTCGTACCCTCCCCTGGACCCTAAACCGTTCCCGACCCCTAACCCTAACCCTAGCCCGAACCCTAACCCTAACCCTTCCCCGAAGCCTGACCCTCACCCGTCCCCTAATCCTAACCCGTACGCTAACACTAACCCGCGCCCTCACACGTACGCTCCCCCTAAAGCGTTGTCGTACCCTCCCCTGGACCCTAAACCGTCCCCGTCCCCTAACCCTAACCCTAGCCCGATCCCTAACCCTAACCCTTCCCCGAAGCCTGACCCCCACCCGTCCCCTAATCCTAACCCGTACGCTAACACTAACCCGCGCCCTCACACGTACGCTCCCCCTAAAGCGTTGTCGTACCCTCCCCTGGACCCTAAACCGTCCCCGTCCCCTAACCCTATCCCTAGCCCGAACCCTAACCCTAACCCTTCCCCGAAGCCTGACCCTCACCCGTCCCCTAATCCTAACCCGTACGCTAACACTAACCCGCGCCCTCACACGTACGCTCCCCCTAAAGCGTTGTCGTACCCTCCCCTGGACCCTAAACCGTCCCCGTCCCCTAACCCTAACCCTTGCCCGAACCCTAACCCTAACGCTTCCCCGAAGCCTGAACCTCACCCGTCCCCTAATCCTAACCCGTACGCTAACACTAACCCGCGCCCTCACACGTACGCTCCCCCTAAAGCGTTGTCATACCCTCCCCTGGACCCTAAACCGTCCCCGTCCCCTAACCCTAACCCTAGCCCGAACCCTAACCCTAACCCTTCCCCGAAGCCTGACCCTCACCCGTCCCCTAATCCTAACTCGTACGCTAACACTAATCCGCGCCCTCACACGTACGCTCTCCCTAAAGCGTTGTCGTACCCTCCCCTGGACCCTAAACCGTCCCCGACCCCTAACCCTAACCCTAGCCCGAACCCTAACCCTAACCCTTCCCCGAAGCCTGACCCTCACCCGTCCCCTAATCCTAACCCGTACGCTAACACTAACCCACGCCCTCGCACGTACGATCCCCCTAAAGCATTGTCATACACTCCCCTGGTCCCTAAACCGTCCCCGAGTCCTAACCCTAAACCTAGCCCGAACCCTAACCCTAACGCTTCCCCGAAGCCTGACCCTCACCCGTCCCCTAATCCTAACCCGTACGCTAACACTAACCCGCGCCCTCACACGTACGCTCCCCCTAAAGCGTTGTCGTACCCTCCCCTGGACCCTAAACCGTCCCCGTCCCCGTCCCCTAACCCTAGCCCGAACCCTAACCCTAACCCTTCCCCGAAGCCTGACCCTCACCCATCCCCTAATCCTAACCCGGACGCTAACACTAACCCGCTCCCTCACACGTACGCTCACCCTAAAGCGTTGTCGTACCCTCACCTGGACCCTAAACCGTCCCCGTCCCCTAACCGTAAACCTAGCCCGAACCCTAACCCTAACGCTTCCCCGAAGCCTGACCCTCACCCGTCCCCTAATCCTAACCCGTACGCTAACACTAACCTGCGGCCTCACACGTACGCTCCCCCAAAAGCGTTGTCGTACCCTCCCCTGGACCCTAAACCGTCCCCGTCCCCTAACCCTAACCCTAGCCTGAACCCTAACCCTAACCCTTCCACGAAGCCTGATCCTCACCCGTCCCCTAATCCTAACCCGTACGCTAACACTAACCCGCGCCCTCACACTTACGCTCCCCCTAAAGCGTTGTCGTACCCTCCCCTGGACCCTAAACCGTCCCCGTCCCCTAACCCTAACCCTAGCCCGAACCCTAACCCTAACCCTTACCCGAAGCCTGACCCTCACGTGTCCCCTAATCGTAACCCGTACGCTAACACTAACCCGTGCCCTCACACGTACGCTCCCCCTAAAGCGTTGTCGTACCCTCCCCTGGACCCTAAACCGTTCCCGTCCCCTAACCCTAACCCTAGCCCGAACCCTAACCCTAACCCTTCCCCGAAGCCTGACCCTCACCCGTCCCCTAATCCTAACCCGTACGCTAACACTAACCCGCGCCCTCACACGTACGCTCCCCCTAAAGCGTTGTCGTACCCTCCCCTGGACCCTAAACCGTTCCCGTCCCCTAACCCTAACCCTAGCCCGATCCCTAACCCTAACCCTTCCCCGAAGCCTGACCCCCGCCCGTCCCCTAATCCTAACCCGTACGCTAACACTAACCCGCGCCCTCACACGTACGCTTCCCCTAAAGCGTTGTCGTACCCTCCACTGGACCCTAAACCGTCCCCGTCCCCTAACCCTAACCCTAGCCCGAACCCTAACCCTTCCCCGAAGCCTGACCCTCACCCGTCCCCTAATCCTAACCCGTACGCTAACACTAACCCACGCCCTCGCACGTACGATCCCCCTAAAGCATTGTCGTACCCTCACCTGGACCCTAAACCGTCCCCGTCCCCTAACCCTAACCCTAGCCCGAACCCTAACCCTAACGCTTCCCCGAAGCCTGACCCTCACCCGTCCCCTAATCCTAACCCGTACGCTAACACTAACCCGCGCCCTCACACGTACGCTCCCCCTAAAGCGTTGTCGTACCCTCCCCTGGACCCTAAACCGTCCCCGTCCCCTAACCCTATCCCTAGCCCGAACCCTAACCCTAACCCTTCCCCGAAGCCTGACCCTCACCCGTCCCCTAATCGTAACCCGTACGCTAACACTAACCCGCGCCCTGACACGTACGCTCCCCCTAAAGCGTTGTCGTACCCTCCCCTGGACCCTAAACCGTCCCCGTCCCCTAACCCTAACCCTAGCCCGAACCCTAACCCTAAGCCTTCCCCGAAGCCTGACCCTCACCGTACCCTAATCCTAACCCGTACGCTAACACTAACCCACGCTCTCACACGTACGCTCCCCCTAAAGCGTTGTCGTACCCTCCCCTGGACCCTAAACCGTCCCCGTCCCCTAACCCTAACCCTTGCCCGAACCCTAACCCTAACGCTTCCCCGAAGCCTGAACCTCACCCGTCCCCTAATCCTAACCCGTACGCTAACACTAACCCGCGCCCTCACACGTACGCTCCCCCTAAAGCGTTGTCGTACCCTCCCCTGGACCCTAAACCGTCCCCGTCCCCTAACCCTAACCCTAGCCCGAACCCTAACCCTAACCCTTCCCCGAAGCCTGACCCTCACCCGTCCCCTAATCCTAACCCGTACGCTAACACTAACCTGCGGCCTCACACGTACGCTCCCCCAAAAGCGTTGTCGTACCCTCCCCTGGACCCTAAACCGTCCCCGTCCCCTAACACTAACCCTAGCCTGAACCCTAACCCTAACCCTTCCACGAAGCCTGATCCTCACCCGTCCCCTAATCCTAACCCGTACGCTAACACTAACCCGCGCCCTCACACGTACGCTCCCCCTAAAGCGTTGTCGTACCCTCCCCTGGACCCTAAACCGTCCCCGTCCCCTAACCCTAACCCTAGCCCGAACCCTAACCCTAACCCTTACCCGAAGCCTGACCCTCACGCGTCCCCTAATCCTAACCCGTACGCTAACACTAACCCGCGCCCTCACACGTACGCTCCCCCTAAAGCGTTGTCGTACCCTCCCCTGGACCCTAAACCGTTCCCGACCCCTAACCCTAACCCTAGCCCGAACCCTAACCCTAACCCTTCCCCGAAGCCTGACCCTCACCCGTCCCCTAATCCTAACCCGTACGCTAACACTAACCCGCGCCCTCACACGTACGCTCCCCCTAAAGCGTTGTCGTACCCTCCCCTGGACCCTAAACCGTCCCCGTCCCCTAACCCTAACCCTAGCCCGATCCCTAACCCTAACCCTTCCCCGAAGCCTGACCCCCACCCGTCCCCTAATCCTAACCCGTACGCTAACACTAACCCGCGCCCTCACACGTACGCTCCCCCTAAAGCGTTGTCGTACCCTCCCCTGGACCCTAAACCGTCCCCGTCCCCTAACCCTATCCCTAGCCCGAACCCTAACCCTAACCCTTCCCCGAAGCCTGACCCTCACCCGTCCCCTAATCCTAACCCGTACGCTAACACTAACCCGCGCCCTCACACGTACGCTCCCCCTAAAGCGTTGTCGTACCCTCCCCTGGACCCTAAACCGTCCCCGTCCCCTAACCCTAACCCTAGCCCGAACCCTAACCCTAAGCCTTCCCCGAAGCCTGACCCTCACCGTACCCTAATCCTAACCCGTACGCTAACACTAACCCACGCCCTCACACGTACGCTCCCCCTAAAGCGTTGTCGTACCCTCCCCTGGACCCTAAACCGTCCCCGTCCCCTAACCCTAACCCTTGCCCGAACCCTAACCCTAACGCTTCCCCGAAGCCTGAACCTCACCCGTCCCCTAATCCTAACCCGTACGCTAACACTAACCCGCGCCCTCACACGTACGCTCCCCCTAAAGCGTTGTCGTACCCTCCCCTGGACCCTAAACCGTCCCCGTCCCCTAACCCTAACCCTAGCCCGAACCCTAACCCTAACCCTTCCCCGAAGCCTGACCCTCACCCGTCCCCTAATCCTAACTCGTACGCTAACACTAATCCGCGCCCTCACACGTACGCTCTCCCTAAAGCGTTGTCGTACCCTCCCCTGGACCCTAAACCGTCCCCGACCCCTAACCCTAACCCTAGCCCGAACCCTAACCCTAACCCTTCCCCGAAGCCGGACCCTCACCCGTCCCCTAATCCTAACCCGTACGCTAACACTAAACCGCGCCCTCACACGTACGCTCACACTAAAGCGTTGTCGTACCCTCCCCTGGTCCCTAAACCGTCCCCGAGTCCTAACCCTAAACCTAGCCCGAACCCTAACCCTAACGCTTCCCCGAAGCCTGACCCTCACCCGTCCCCTAATCCTAACCCGTACGCTAACACTAACCCGCGCCCTCACACGTACGCTCCCCCTAAAGCGTTGTCGTACCCTCCCCTGGAACCTAAACCGTCCCCGTCCCCGTCCCCTAACCCTAGCCCGAACCCTAACCCTAACCCTTCCCCGAAGCCTGACCCTCACCCATCCCCTAATCCTAACTCGTACGCTAACACTAACCCGCTCCCTCACACGTACGCTCACCCTAAAGCGTTGTCGTACCCTCACCTGGACCCTAAACCGTCCCCGTCCCCTAACCGTAAACCTAGCCCGAACCCTAACCCTAACGCTTCCCCGAAGCCTGACCCTCGCCCGTCCCCTAATCCTAACCCGTACGCTAACACTAACCTGCGGCCTCACACGTACGCTCCCCCAAAAGCGTTGTCGTACCCTCCCCTGGACCCTAAACCGTCCCCGTCCCCTAACCCTAACCCTAGCCTGAACCCTAACCCTAACCCTTCCACGAAGCCTGATCCTCACCCGTCCCCTAATCCTAACCCGTACGCTAACACTAACCCGCGCCCTCACACGTACGCTCCCCCTAAAGCGTTGTCGTACCCTCCCCTGGACCCTAAACCGTCCCCGTCCCCTAACCCTAACCCTAGCCCGAACCCTAACCCTAACCCTTACCCGAAGCCTGACCCTCACGTGTACCCTAATCCTAACCCGTACGCTAACACTAACCCGCGCCCTCACACGTACGCTCCCCCTAAAGCGTTGTCGTACCCTCCCCTGGACCCTAAACCGTTCCCGTCCCCTAACCCTAACCCTAGCCCGAACCCTAACCCTAACCCTTCCCCGAAGCCTGACCCTCACCCGTCCCCTAATCCTAACCCGTACGCTAACACTAACCCGCGCCCTCACACGTACGCTCCCCCTAAAGCGTTGTCGTACCCTCCCCTGGACCCTAAACCGTTCCCGTCCCCTAACCCTAACCCTAGCCCGATCCCTAACCCTAACCCTTCCCCGAAGCCTGACCCCCGCCCGTCCCCTAATCCTAACCCGTACGCTAACACTAACCCGCGCCCTCACACGTACGCTTCCCCTAAAGCGTTGTCGTACCCTCCACTGGACCCTAAACCGTCCCCGTCCCCTAACCCTAACCCTAGCCCGAACCCTAACCCTAACCCTTCCCCGAAGCCTGACCCTCACCCGTCCCCTAATCCTAACCCGTACGCTAACACTAACCCACGCCCTCGCACGTACGATCCCCCTAAAGCATTGTCGTACCCTCACCTGGACCCTAAACCGTCCCCGTCCCCTAACCCTAACCCTAGCCCGAACCCTAACCCTAACGCTTCCCCGAAGCCTGACCCTCACCCGTCCCCTAATCCTAACCCGTACGCTAACACTAACCCGCGCCCTCACACCTACGCTCCCCCTAAAGCGTTGTCGTACCCTCCCCTGGACCCTAAACCGTCCCCGTCCCCTAACCCTAACCCTAGCACGAACCCTAACCCTAACCCTTCCCCGAAGCCTGACCCTCACCCGTCCCCTAATCCTAACCCGTACGCTAACACTAACCCGCGCCCTCACATGTACGCTCCCCCTAAAGCGTTGTCGTGCCCTCACCTGGACCCTAAACCGTCCCCGTCCCCTAACCCTAACCCTAGCCCGAACTCTAACCCTAACGCTTCCCCGAAGCCTAACCCTCACCCGTCCCCTAATCCTAACCAGTACGTGAACACTAACCCGCGCCCTCACACGTACGCTCCCCCTAAAGCGTTGTCGTACCCTCACCTGGACCCTAAACCGTCCCCGTCCCCTAACCCTAACCCTAACCCGAACCCTAACCCTAACACTTCCCCGAAGCCTGACCCTCACCCGTCCCCTAATCCTAAACCGTACGCTAACGCTAACCCGTGCCCTCACACGTACGCTCCCCCTAAAGCGTTGTCGTACCCTCCCCTGGACACTAAACCGTCCCCGTCCCCTAACCCTAACCCTAGCCCGAAGCCTGACCATCACCCGTCCCCTAATCCTAACCCGTACGCTAACACTAACCCGCGCCCTGACACGTACGCTCCCCCTAAAGCGTTGTCGTACCCTCCCCTGGACCCTAAACCGTCCCCGTCCCCTAACCCTAACCCTAGCCCGAACCCTAACCCTAACACTTCCCCGAAGCCTGACCCTCACCCGTCCCCTAATCCTAACCCGTACGCTAACACTAACGCGCGCCCTCACACGTACGCTCCCCCTAAAGCGTTGTCGTACCCTCCCCTGGACCCTAAACCATCCCCGTCCCCTAACCCTAACCCTAGCCCGAACCCTAACCCTAAGCCTTCCCCGAAGCCTGACCCTCACCCGTCCCCTAATCCTAACCCGTACGCTAACACTAACCTGCGCCCTCACACGTACGCTCCCCCTAAAGCGTTGTCGTACCCTCCCCTGGACCCTAAACCGTCCCCGTCCCCTAACCCTAACCCTAGCCCGAACCCTAACCCTAAGCCTTCCCCGAAGCCTGACCCTCACCCGTCCCCTAATGCTAACCCGTACGCTAACACTAACCCGCGCCCTCACACGTACGCTCCCCCTAAAGCGTTGTCGTACCCTCCCCTGGACCCTAAACCGTCCCCGTCCCCTAACCTTAACCCTAGCCTGAACCCTAACCCTAACCCTTCCCCGAAGCCTGACCCTCACCCGTCCCCTAATCCTAACCCGTACGCTAACACTAACCCGCGCCCTCACACGTACGCTCCCCCTAAAGCGTTGTCGTACCCTCCCCTGAACCCTAAACCGTCCCCTAACCCTAACCCTAACCCTAGCCTGAACCCTAACCCTAACCCTTCCCCGAAGCCTGACCCTCACCCGTCCCCTAATCCTAACCTGTACGCTAACAATAACCCGCGCCCTCACACGTACGCTCCCCCTAAAGCGTTGTCGTACCCTCCCCTGGACCCTAAACCGTCCCCGTCCCCTAACCCTAACCCTAGCCCGAACCCTAACCCTAACCCTTCCCCGAAGCCTGACCCTCACCCATCCCCTAATCCTAACCCGTACGCTAACACTAACCCGCTCCCTCACACGTACGCTCACCCTAAAGCGTTGTCGTACCCTCACCTGGACCCTAAACCGTCCCCGTCCCCTAACCGTAAACCTAGCCCGAACCCTAACCCTAACGCTTCCCCGAAGCCTGACCCTCACCCGTCCCCTAATCCTAACCCGTACGCTAACACTAACCCGCGCCCTCACACGTACGCTCCCCCTAGCGTTGTCGTACCCTCCCCTGGACCCCAAACCGTCCCCGTCCCCTATCCCTAACCCTAGCCCGAACCCTAACCCTAACCCTTCCCCGAAGCCTGACCCTCACCCGTCCCCTAATCCTAACCCGTATGCTAACACTAACCCGCGCCCTCACACGTACGCTCCCCCTAAAGCGTTGTCGTACCCTCCCCTGGACCCTAAACCGTCCCCGTCCCCTAACCCTAACCCTAGCCCGAACCCTAACCCTAACCCGTCCCCGAAGCCTGACCCTCACCCGTCCCCTAATCATAACCTGTACGCTAACACTAACCCGCGCCCTCACACGTACGCTCCCCCTAAAGCGTTGTCGTCCCCTCACCTGGACCCTAAACCGTCCCCGTCCCCTAACCCTAACCCTAGCCCGAACCCTAACCCTAACCCTTCCCCGAAGCCTGACCCTCACCCGTCCCCTAATCCTAACCCGTACGCTAACACTAACCCGCGCCCTCACACGTACGCTCCCCCTAAAGCGTTGTCGTACCCTCCCCTGGACCCTACACCGTCCCCGTCCCCTAACCCTAACCCTAGCCCGAACCCTAACCCTAACCCTTCCCCGAAGCCTGACCCTCACCCGTCCCCTAATCCTAACCCGTACGCTAACACTAACCCACGCCCTCACACGTATGCTCCCCCTAAAGCGTTGTCGTACCCTCCCCTGGACCCTAAACCGTCCCCGTCCCCTAACCCTAACCCTAGCCCGAACCCTAACCCTAAGCCTTCCCCGAAGCCTGACCCTCACCCGTCCCCTAATCCTAACCCGTACGCTAACACTAACCCGCGCCCTCACACGTACGCTCCCCCTAAAGCGTTGTCGTACCCTCCCCTGGACCCTAAACCGTCCCCGTCCCCTAACCCTAACCCTAGCCCGAACCCTAACCCTAACCCTTCCCCGAAGCCTGACCCTCACCCGTCCCCTAATCCTAACCCGTACGCTAACACTAACCTGCGGCCTCACACGTACGCTCCCCCAAAAGCGTTGTCGTACCCTCCCCTGGACCCTAAACCGTCCCCGTCCCCTAACCCTAACCCTAGCCTGAACCCTAACCCTAACCCTTCCACGAAGCCTGATCCTCACCCGTCCCCTAATCCTAACCCTTACGCTAACACTAACCCGCGCCCTCACACGTACGCTCCCCCTAAAGCGTTGTCGTACCCTCCCCTGGACCCTAAACCGTCCCCTAACCCTAACCCTAACCCTAGCCCGAACCCTAACCCTAACCCTTACCCGAAGCCTGACCCTCACGCGTCCCCTAATCCTAACCCGTACGCTAACACTAACCCGCGCCTCACACGTACGCTCCCCCTAAAGCGTTGTCGAACCCTCCCCTGGACCCTAAACCGTTCCCGTCCCCTAACCCTAACCCTAGCCCGAACCCTAACCCTAACCCTTCCCCGAAGCCTGACCCTCACCCGTCCCCTAATCCTAACCCGTACGCTAACACTAACCCGCGCCCTCACACGTACGCTCCCCCTAAAGCGTTGTCGTACCCTCCCCTGAACCCTAAACCGTCCCCGTCCCCTAACCCTAACCCTAGCCCGATCCCTAACCCTAACCCTTCCCCGAAGCCTGACCCCCACCCGTCCCCTAATCCTAACCCGTACGCTAACACTAACCCGCGCCCTCACACGTACGCTCCCCCTAAAGCGTTGTCGTACCCTCCCCTGGACCCTAAAGCGTCCCCGTCCCCTAACCCTAACCCTAGCCCGATCCCTAACCCTAACCCTTCCCCGAAGCCTGACCCCCACCCGTCCCCTAATCCTAACCCGTACGCTAACACTAACCCGCGCCCTCACACGTACGCTCCCCCTAAAGCATTGTCGTACCCTCACCTGGACCCTAAACCATCCCCGTCCCCTAACCCTAACCCTAGCCCGAACCCTAACCCTAACCCTTCCCCGAAGCCTGACCCTCACCCGTCCCCTAATCCTAACCCGTACGCTAACACTAACCCGCGCCGTCACACGTACGCTCCCCCTAAAGCGTTGTCGTACACTCATCTGGACCCTAAACCGTCCCCGTCCCCTAACCCTAACCCTAGCCCGAACCCTAACCCTAAGCCTTCCCCGAAGCCTGACCCCCACCCGTCCCCTAATCCTAACCCGTATGCTAACACTAACCCGCGCCCTCACACGTACGCTCCCCCTAAAGCGTTGTCGTACCCTCCCCTGGACCCTAAACCGTCCCCGTCCCCTAACCCTATCCCTAGCCCGAACCCTAACCCTAACCCTTCCGCGAAGCCTGACCCTCACCCGTCCCCTAATCGTAACCCGTACGCTAACACTAACCCGCGCCCTCACACGTACGCTCCCCCTAAAGCGTTGTCGTGCCCTCACCTGGACCCTAAACCGTCCCCGTCCCCTAACCCTAACCCTAGCACGAACCCTAACCCTAACCCTTCCCCAAAGCCTGACCCTCACCCGTCCCCTAATCCTAACCCGTACGCTAACACTAACCCGCGCCCTCACACGTACGCTCCCCCTAAAGCGTTGTCGTGCCCTCACCTGGACCCTAAACCGTCCCCGTCCCCTAACCCTAACCCTATCCCGAACCCTAACCCTAACGCTTCCCCGAAGCCTGACCCTCACCCGTCCCCTAATCTTAACCCGTACGCTAACCCTAACCCGCGCCCTCACACGTAAGCTCCCCCTAAAGCCTTGTCGTACCCTCCCCTGGACCCTAAGCCGTCCCCGTCCCCTAACCCTAACCCTAACCCGAACCCTAACCCTAACACTTCCCCGAAGCCTGACCCTCACCAGTCCCCTAATCCTAAACCGTACGCTAACGCTAACCCGCGCCCTCACACGTACGCTCCCCCTAAAGCGTTGTCGTACCCTCCCCTGGACACTAAACCGTCCCCGTCCCCTAACCCTAACCCTAGCCCGAAGCCTGACCATCACCCGTCCCCTAATCCTAACCCGTACGCTAACACTAACCCGCGCCCTCACACGTACGCTCCCCCTAAAGCGTTGTCGTACCCTCCCCTGGACCCTAAACCGTCCCCGTCCCCTATCCCTAACCCTAGCCCGAACCCTAACCCTAACCCTTCCCCGAAGCCTGACCCTCACCCGTCCCCTAATCCTAACCCGTACGCTAACACTAACCCGCGCCCTCACACGTACGCTCCCCCTAAAGCGTTGTCGTACCCTCCCCTGGACCCTAAACTGTCCCCGTCCCCTAACCCTAACCCTAGCCCGAACCCTAACCCTAACCCATCCCCGAAGCCTGACCCTCACCCGTCCCCTAATCATAACCTGTACGCTAACACTAACCCGCGCCCTCACACGTACGCTCCCCCTAAAGCGTTGTCGTCCCCTCACCTGGACCCTAAACCGTCCCCGTCCCCTAACCCTAACCCTAGCCCGAACCCTAACCCTAACCCTTCCCCGAAGCCTGACCCTCACCCGTCCCCTAATCCTAACCCGTACGCTAACACTAACCCGCGCCCTCACACGTACGCTCCCCCTAAAGCGTTGTCGTACCCTCCCCTGGACCCTAAACCGTCCCCGTCCCCTAACCCTAACCCTAGCCCGAACCCTAACCCTAACCCTTCCCCGAAGCCTGACCCTCACCCGTCCCCTAATCCTAACCCGTACGCTAACACTAACCCGCGCCCTCACACGTACGGTCACCCTAAAGCGTTGTCGTACCCTCCCCTGGACCCTAAACCGTCCCCGTCCCCTAACCCTAACCCTAGCCCGAACCCTAACCCTAACCCTTCCCCGAAGCCTGACCCTCACCCGTCCCCTAATCCTAACCCGTACGCTAACACTAACCTGCGGCCTAACACGTACGCTCCCCCAAAAGCGTTGTCGTACCCTCCCCTGGACCCTAAACCGTCCCCGTCCCCTAAGCCTAACCCTAGCCTGAACCCTAACCCTAACCCTTCCACGAAGCCTGATCCTCACCCGTCCCCTAATCCTAACCCGTACGCTAACACTAACCCGCGCCCTCACACGTACGCTCCCCCTAAAGCGTTGTCGTACCCTCCCCTGGACCCTAAACCGTCCCCGTCCCCTAACCCTAACCCTAGCCCGAACCCTAACCCTAACCCTTACCCGAAGCCTGACCCTCACGCGTCCCCTAATCCTAACCCGTACGCTAACACTAACCCGCGCCCTCACACGTACGCTCCCCCTAAAGCGTTGTCGTACCCTCCCCTGGACCCTAAACCGTCCCCGTCCCCTAACCCTAACCCTAGCCCGAACCCTAACCCTAACCCTTCCCCGAAGCCTGACCCTCACCCGTCCCCTAATCCTAACCCGTACGCTAAAACTAACCCGCGCCCTCATACCTACGCTCCCCCTAAAGCGTTGTCGTACCCTCCCCTGGACCCTAAACCGTCCCCGTCCCCTAACCCTAACCCTAGCACGAACCCTAACCCTAACCCTTCCCCAAAGCCTGACCCTCACCCGTCCCCTAATCCTAACCCGTACGCTAACACTAACCCGCGCCCTCACACGTACGCTCCCCCTAAAGCGTTGTCGTGCCCTCACCTGGACCCTAAACCGTCCCCGACCCCTAACCCTAACCCTAGCCCGAACTCTAACCCTAACCCTTCCCCGAAGCCTAACCCTCACCCGTCCCCTAATCCTAACCAGTACGTGAACACTAACCCGCGCCCTCACACGTACGCTCCCCCTAAAGCGTTGTCCTACCCTCACCTGTACCCTAAACCGTTACCATCCCCTAACCCTAACCCTATCCCGAACCCTAACCCTAACGCTTCCCCGAAGCCTGACCCTCACCCGTCCCCTAATCTTAACCCGTACGCTAACCCTAACCCGCGCCCTCACACGTAAGCTCCCCCTAAAGCCTTGTCGTACCCTCCCCTGGACCCTAAGCCGTCCCCGTCCCCTAACCCTAACCCTAACCCGAACCCTAACCCTAACACTTCCCCGAAGCCTGACCCTCACCAGTCCCCTAATCCTAAACCGTACGCTAACGCTAACCCGCGCCCTCACACGTACGCTCCCCCTAAAGCGTTGTCGTACCCTCCCCTGGACACTAAACCGTCCCCGTCCCCTAACCCTAACCCTAGCCCTTAGCCTGACCATCACCCGTCCCCTAATCCTAACCCGTACGCTAACACTAACCCGCGCCCTCACACGTACGCTCCCCCTAAAGCGTTGTCGTACCCTCCCCTGGACCCTAAACCGTCCCCGTCCCCTATCCCTAACCCTAGCCCGAACCCTAACCCTAACCCTTCCCCGAAGCCTGACCCTCACCCGTCCCCTAATCCTAACCCGTACGCTAACACTAACCCGCGCCCTCACACGTACGCTCCCCCTAAAGTGTTGTCGTACCCTCCCCTGGACCCTAAACTGTCCCCGTCCCCTAACCCTAACCCTAGCCCGAACCCTAACCCTAACCCATCCCCGAAGCCTGACCCTCACCCGTCCCCTAATCATAACCTGTACGCTAACACTAACCCGCGCCCTCACACGTACGCTCCCCCTAAAGCGTTGTCGTCCCCTCACCTGGACCCTAAACCGTCCCCGTCCCCTAACCCTAACCCTAGCCCGAACCCTAACCCTAACCCTTCCCCGAAGCCTGACCCTCACCCGTCCCCTAATCCTAACCCGTACGCTAACACTAACCCGCGCCCTCACACGTACGCTCCCCCTAAAGCGTTGTCGTACCCTCCCCTGGACCCTAAACCGTCCCCGTCCCCTAACCCTAACCCTAGCCCGAACCCTAACCCTAACCCTTCCCCGAAGCCTGACCCTCACCCGTCCCCTAATCCTAACCCGTACGCTAACACTAACCCGCGCCCTCACACGTATGCTCCCCCTAAAGCGTTGTCGTACCCTCCCCTGGACCCTAAACCGTCCCCGTCCCCTAACCCTAACCCTAGCCCGAACCCTAACCCTAAGCCTTCCCCGAAGGCTGACCCTCACCCGTCCCCTAATCCTAACCCGTACGCTAACACTAACCCGCGCCCTCACACGTACGGTCCCCCTAAAGCGTTGTCGTACCCTCCCCTGGACCCTAAACCGTCCCCGTCCCCTAACCCTAACCCTAGCCCGAACCCTAACCCTAACCCTTCCCCGAAGCCTGACCCTCACCCGTCCCCTAATCCTAACCCGTACGCTAACACTAACCTGCGGCCTAACACGTACGCTCCCCCAAAAGCGTTGTCGTACCCTCCCCTGGACCCTAAACCGTCCCCGTCCCCTAAGCCTAACCCTAGCCTGAACCCTAACCCTAACCCTTCCACGAAGCCTGATCCTCACCCGTCCCCTAATCCTAACCCGTACGCTAACACTAACCCGCGCCCTCACACGTACGCTCCCCCTAAAGCGTTGTCGTACCCTCCCCTGGACCCTAAACCGTCCCCGTCCCCTAACCCTAACCCTAGCCCGAACCCTAACCCTAACCCTTACCCGAAGCCTGACCCTCACGCGTCCCCTAATCCTAACCCGTACGCTAACACTAACCCGCGCCCTCACACGTACGCTCCCCCTAAAGCGTTGTCGTACCCTCCCCTGGACCCTAAACCGTCCCCGTCCCCTAACCCTAACCCTAGCCCGAACCCTAACCCTAACCCTTCCCCGAAGCCTGACCCTCACTCGTCCCCTAATCCTAACCCGTACGCTAACACTAACCCGCGCCCTCACACGTACGCTCCCCCTAAAGCGTTGTCGTACCCTCCCCTGGACCCTAAACCGTCCCCGTCACCTAACCCTAACCCTAGCCCGATCCCTAACCCTAACCCTTCCCCGAAGCCTGACCCCCACCCGTCCCCTAATCCTAACCCGTACGCTAACACTAACCCGCGCCCTCACACGTACGCTCCCCCTAAAGCGTTGTCGTACCCTCCCCTGGACCCTAAACCGTCCCCGTCCCCTAACCCTAACCATAACCCGAACCCTAACCCTAACCCTTCCCCGAAGCCTGACCCTCACCCGTCCCCTAATCCTAACCCGTACGCTAACACTAACCCACGCCCTCGCACGTACGATCCCCCTAAAGCATTGTCGTACCCTCACCTGGACCCTAAACCGTCCCCGTCCCCTAACCCTAACCCTCGCCCGAACCCTAACCCTAACGCTTCCCCGAAGCCTGACCCTCACCCGTCCCCTAATCCTAACCCGTTATCTAACACTAACCCGCGCCGTCACACGTACGCTCCCCCTAAAGCGTTGTCGTACCCTCCCCTGGACCCTAAACCGTCCCCGTCCCCTAACCCTAACCCTAGCCCGAACCCTAACCCTAACCCTTCCCCGAAGCCTGACCCTCACCCGTCCCCTAATCCTAACCCGTACGCTAACACTAACCCGCGCCCTCACACCTACGCTCCCCCTAAAGCGTTGTCGTACCCTCCCCTGGACCCTAAACCGTCCCCGTCCCCTAACCCTAACCCTAGCACGAACCCTAACCCTAACCCTTCCCCGAAGCCTGACCCTCACCCGTCCCCTAATCCTAACCCGTACGCTAACACTAACCCGCGCCCTCACATGTACGCTCCCCCTAAAGCGTTGTCGTGCCCTCACCTGGACCCTAAACCGTCCCCGTCCCCTAACCCTAACCCTAGCCCGAACTCTAACCCTAACGCTTCCCCGAAGCCTAACCCTCACCCGTCCCCTAATCCTAACCAGTACGTGAACACTAACCCGCGCCCTCACACGTACGCTCCCCCTAAAGCGTTGTCGTACCCTCACCTGGACCCTAAACCGTCCCCGTCCCCTAACCCTAACCCTAGCCTGAACCCTAACCCTAACCCTTCCCCGAAGCCTGACCCTCACCCGTCCCCTAATCCTAACCCGTACGCTAACACTAACCCGCGCCCTCACACGTACGCTCCCCCTAAAGCGTTGTCGTACCCTCCCCTGGACCCTAAACCGTCCCCGTCCCCTAACCCTAACCCTAGCCCGAACCCTAACCCTAACCCTTCCCCGAAGCCTGACCCTCACCCGTCCCCTAATCCTAACCCGTACGCTAACACTAACCCACGCCCTCACACGTATGCTCCCCCTAAAGCGTTGTCGTACCCTCCCCTGGACCCTAAACCGTCCCCGTCCCCTAACCCTAACCCTAGCCCGAACCCTAACCCTAAGCCTTCCCCGAAGCCTGACCCTCACCCGTCCCCTAATCCTAACCCGTACGCTAACACTAACCCGCGCCCTCACACGTACGCTCCCCCTAAAGCGTTGTCGTACCCTCCCCTGGACCCTAAACCGTCCCCGTCCCCTAACCCTAACCCTAGCCCGAACCCTAACCCTAAGCCTTCCCCGAAGCCTGACCCTCACCGTACCCTAATCCTAACCCGTACGCTAACACTAACCCACGCCCTCACACGTACGCTCCCCCTAAAGCGTTGTCGTACCCTCCCCTGGACCCTAAACTGTCCCCGTCCCCTAACCCTAACCCTTGCCCGAACCCTAACCCTAACGCTTCCCCGAAGCCTGAACCTCACCCGTCCCCTAATCCTAACCCGTACACTAACATTAACCCGCGCCCTCACACGTACGCTCCCCCTAAAGCGTTGTCGTACCCTCCCCTGGACCCTAAACCGTCCCCGTCCCCTAACCCTAACCCTAGCCCGAACCCTAACCCTAACCCTTCCCCGAAGCCTGACCCTCACCCGTCCCCTAATCCTAACTCGTACGCTAACACTAATCCGCGCCCTCACACGTACGCTCTCCCTAAAGCGTTGTCGTACCCTCCCCTGGACCCTAAACCGTCCCCGACCCCTAACCCTAACCCTAGCCCGAACCCTAACCCTAACCCTTCCCCGAAGCCGGACCCTCACCCGTCCCCTAATCCTAACCCGTACGCTAACACTAAACCGCGCCCTCACACGTACGCTCACACTAAAGCGTTGTCATACACTCCCCTGGTCCCTAAACCGTCCCCGTGTCCTAACCCTAAACCTAGCCCGAACCCTAACCCTAACGCTTCCCCGAAGCCTGACCCTCACCCGTCCCCTAATCCTAACCCGTACGCTAACACTAACCCGCGCCCTCACACGTACGCTTCCCCTAAAGCGTTGTCGTACCCTCCCCTGGAACCTAAACCGTCCCCGTCCCCGTCCCCTAACCCTAGCCCGAACCCTAACCCTAACGCTTCCCCGAAGCCTGACCCTCACCCGTCCCCTAATCCTAACCCGTACGCTAACACTAACTCGCGCCGTCACACGTACGCTCCCCCTAAAGCGTTGTCGTACACTCATCTGGACCCTAAACCTTCCCCGTCCCCTAACCCTAAGCCTAGCCCGAACCCTAACCCTAAGCCTTCCCCGAAGCCTGACCCCCACCCGTCCCCTAATCCTAACCCGTACGCTAACACTAACCTGCGCCCTCACACGTACGCTCCCCCTAAAGCGTTGTCGTACCCTCACCTGGACCCTAAACCGTCCCCGTCCCCTAACCCTAACACTAGCCCGAACCCTAACCCTAACCCTTACCCGAAGCCTGACCCTCACCCGTCCCCTAATCCTAACCCGTACGCTAACACTAACCCGCGCCCTGACACGTACGCTCCCCCTAAAGCGTTGTCGTACCCTCCCCTGGACCCTAAACCGTCCCCGTCCCCTAACCCTAACCCTAGCCCGAACCCTAACCCTAACCCTTCCCCGAAGACTGACCCTCACCCGTCCCCTAATCCTAACCCGTACGCTAACACTAACCCGCGCCCTCACACCTACGCTCCCCCTAAAGCGTTGTCGTAACCTCCCCTGGACCCTAAACCGTCCCCGTCCCCTAACCCTAACCCTAGCACGAACCCTAACCCTAACACTTCCCCGAAGCCTGACCCTCACCCGTCCCCTAATCCTAACCCGTACGCTAACACTAACCCGCGCCCTCACATGTACGCTCCCCCTAAAGCGTTGTCGTGCCCTCACCTGGACCTTAAACCGTCCCCGTCCCCTAACCCTAACCCTAGCCTGAACTCTAACCCTAACGCTTCCCCGAAGCCTAACCCTCACCCGTCCCCTAATCCTAACCAGTACGTGAACACTAACCCGCGCCCTCACACGTACGCTCCCCCTAAAGCGTTGTCGTACCCTCACCTGGACCCTAAACCGTCCCCGTCCCCTAACCCTAACCCTAGCCCGAACCCTAACCCTAACCCTTCCCCGAAGCCTGACCCTCACCCATCCCCTAATCCTAACCCGTACGCTAACACTAACCCGCGCCCTCACACGTACGCTCCCCCTAAAGCGTTGTCGTACCCTCCCCTGGACCCTAAACCGTCCCCGTCCCCTAACCCTAACCCTAGCCCGAACCCTAACCCTAACCCTTCCCCGAAGCCTGACCCTCACCCGTCCCCTAATCCTAACCCGTACGCTAACACTAACCCGCGCCCTCACACGTACGCTCCCCCTAAAGCGTTGTCGTACCCTCCCCTGGACCCTAAACCGTCCCCGTCCCCTAACCCTAACCCTAGTCCGAACCCTAACCCTAACCCTTACCCGAAGCCTGACCCTCACGCGTCCCCTAATCCTAACCCGTACGCTAACACTAACCCGCGCCCTCACACGTACGCTCCCCCTAAAGCGTTGTCGTACCCTCCCCTGGACCCTAAACCGTCCCCGTCCCCTAACCCTAACCCTAGCCCGAACCCTAACCCTAACCCTTCCCCGAAGCCTGACCCTCACTCGTCCCCTAATCCTAACCCGTACGCTAACACTAACCCGCGCCCTCACACGTACGCTCCCCCTAAAGCGTTGTCGTACCCTCCCCTGGACCCTAAACCGTCCCCGTCCCCTAACCCTAACCCTAGCCCGATCCCTAACCCTAACCCTTCCCCGAAGCCTGACCCCCACCCGTCCCCTAATCCTAACCCGTACGCTAACACTAACCCGCGCCCTCACACGTACGCTCCCCCTAAAGCGTTGTCGTACCCTCCCCTGGACCCTAAACCGTCCCCGTCCCCTAACCCTAACCCTAGCCCGAACCCTAACCCTAACCCTTCCCCGAAGCCTGACCCTCACCCGTCCCCTAATCCTAACCCGTACGCTAACACTAACCCACGCCCTCGCACGTACGATCCCCCTAAAGCATTGTCGTACCCTCACCTGGACCCTAAACCGTCCCCGTCCCCTAACCCTAACCCTCGCCCGAACCCTAACCCTAACGCTTCCCCGAAGCCTGACCCTCACCCGTCCCCTAATCCTAACCCGTTATCTAACACTAACCCGCGCCGTCACACGTACGCTCCCCCTAAAGCGTTGTCGTACCCTCCCCTGGACCCTAAACCGTCCCCGTCCCCTAACCCTAACCCTAGCCCGAACCCTAACCCTAACCCTTCCCCGAAGCCTGACCCTCACCCGTCCCCTAATCCTAACCCGTACGCTAACACTAACCCGCGCCCTCACACCTACGCTCCCCCTAAAGCGTTGTCGTACCCTCCCCTGGACCCTAAACCGTCCCCGTCCCCTAACCCTAACCCTAGCCCGAACCCTAACCCTAACCCTTCCCCGAAGCCTGACCCTCACCCGTCCCCTAATCCTAACCCGTACGCTAACACTAACCCGCGCCCTCACATGTACGCTCCCCCTAAAGCGTTGTCGTGCCCTCACCTGGACCCTAAACCGTCCCCGTCCCCTAACCCTAACCCTAGCCCGAACTCTAACCCTAACGCTTCCCCGAAGCCTAACCCTCACCCGTCCCCTAATCCTAACCAGTACGTGAACACTAACCCGCGCCCTCACACGTACGCTCCCCCTAAAGCGTTGTCGTACCCTCACCTGGACCCTAAACCGTCCCCGTCCCCTAACCCTAACCCTATCCCGAACCCTAACCCTAACCCTTCCCCGAAGCCTGACCCTCACCCGTCCCCTAATCCTAACCCGTACGCTAACACTAACCCGCGCCCTCACACGTACACTCCCCCTAAAGCGTTGTCGTACCCTCCCCTGGACCCTAAACCGTCCCCGTCCCCTAACCCTAACCCTAGCCCGAACCCTAACCCTAACCCTTCCCCGAAGCCTGACCCTCACCCGTCCCCTAATCCTAACCCGTACGCTAACACTAACCCACGCCCTCACACGTATGCTCCCCCTAAAGCGTTGTCGTACCCTCCCCTGGACCCTAAACCGTCCCCGTCCCCTAACCCTAACCCTAGCCCGAACCCTAACCCTAACCCTTCCCCGAAGCCTGACCCTCACCCGTCCCCTAATCCTAACCCGTACGCTAACACTAACCCACGCCCTCACACGTACGCTCCCCCTAAAGCGTTGTCGTACCCTCCCCTGGACCCTAAACCGTCCCCGTCCCCTAACCCTAACCCTAGCCCGAACCCTAACCCTAAGCCTTCCCCGAAGCCTGACCCTCACCGTACCCTAATCCTAACCCGTACGCTAACACTAACCCACGCCCTCACACGTACGCTCCCCCTAAAGCGTTGTCGTACCCTCCCCTGGACCCTAAACCGTCCCCGTCCCCTAACCCTAACCCTTGCCCGAACCCTAACCCTAACGCTTCCCCGAAGCCTGAACCTCACCCGTCCCCTAATCCTAACCCGTACGCTAACATTAACCCGTGCCCTCACACGTACGCTCCCCCTAAAGCGTTGTCGTACCCTCCCCTGGACCCTAAACCGTCCCCGTCCCCTAACCCTAACCCTAGCCCAAACCCTAACCCTAACCCTTCCCCGAAGCCTGACCCTCACCCGTCCCCTAATCCTAACTCGTACGCTAACACTAATCCGCGCCCTCACACGTACGCTCTCCCTAAAGCGTTGTCGTACCCTCCCCTGGACCCTAAACCGTCCCCGACCCCAAACCCTAACCCTAGCCCGAACCCTAACCCTAACCCTTCCCCGAAGCCAGACCCTCACCCGTCCCCTAATCCTAACCCGTACGCTAACACTAAACCGCGCCCTCACACGTACGCTCACACTAAAGCGTTGTCATACACTCCCCTGGTCCCTAAACCGTCCCCGTGTCCTAACCCTAAACCTAGCCCGAACCCTAACCCTAACGCTTCCCCGAAGCCTGACCCTCACCCGTCCCCTAATCCTAACCCGTACGCTAACACTAACCCGCGCCCTCACACGTACGCTTCCCCTAAAGCGTTGTCGTACCCTCCCCTGGAACCTAAACCGTCCCCGTCCCCGTCCCCTAACCCTAGCCCGAACCCTAACCCTAACGCTTCCCCGAAGCCTGACCCTCACCCGTCCCCTAATCCTAACCCGTACGCTAACACTAACCCGCGCCGTCACACGTACGCTCCCCCTAAAGCGTTGTCGTACACTCATCTGGACCCTAAACCTTCCCCGTCCCCTAACCCTAAGCCTAGCCCGAACCCTAACCCTAAGCCTTCCCCGAAGCCTGACCCCCACCCGTCCCCTAATCCTAACCCGTACGCTAACACTAACCTGCGCCCTCACACGTACGCTCCCCCTAAAGCGTTGTCGTACCCTCACCTGGACCCTAAACCGTCCCCGTCCCCTAACCCTAACACTAGCCCGAACCCTAACCCTAACCCTTACCCGAAGCCTGACCCTCACCCGTCCCCTAATCCTAACCCGTACGCTAACACTAACCCGCGCCCTGACACGTACGCTCCCCCTAAAGCGTTGTCGTACCCTCCCCTGGACCCTAAACCGTCCCCGTCCCCTAACCCTAACCCTAGCCCGAACCCTAACCCTAACCCTTCCCCGAAGCCTGACCCTCACCCGTCCCCTAATCCTAACCCGTACGCTAACACTAACCCGCGCCCTCACACCTACGCTCCCCCTAAAGCGTTGTCGTACCCTCCCCTGGACCCTAAACCGTCCCCGTCCCCTAACCCTAACCCTAGCACGAACCCTAACCCTAACCCTTCCCCGAAGCCTGACCCTCACCCGTCCCCTAATCCTAACCCGTACGCTAACACTAACCCGCGCCCTCACATGTACGCTCCCCCTAAAGCGTTGTCGTGCCCTCACCTGGACCCTAAACCGTCCCCGTCCCCTAACCCTAACCCTAGCCCGAACTCTAACCCTAACGCTTCCCCGAAGCCTAACCCTCACCCGTCCCCTAATCCTAACCAGTACGTGAACACTAACCCGCGCCCTCACACGTACGCTCCCCCTAAAGCGTTGTCGTACCCTCACCTGGACCCTAAACCGTCCCCGTCCCCTAACCCTAACCCTATCCCGAACCCTAACCCTAACCCTTCCCCGAAGCCTGACCCTCACCCGTCCCCTAATCCTAACCCGTACGCTAACACTAACCCGCGCCCTCACACGTACACTCCCCCTAAAGCGTTGTCGTACCCTCCCCTGGACCCTAAACCGTCCCCGTCCCCTAACCCTAACCCTAGCCCGAACCCTAACCCTAACCCTTCCCCGAAGCCTGACCCTCACCCGTCCCCTAATCCTAACCCGTACGCTAACAGTAACCCACGCCCTCACACGTATGCTCCCCCTAAAGCGTTGTCGTACCCTCCCCTGGACCCTAAACCGTCCCCGTCCCCTAACCCTAACCCTAGCCCGAACCCTAACCCTAACCCTTCCCCGAAGCCTGACCCTCACCCGTCCCCTAATCCTAACCCGTACGCTAACACTAACCCGCGCCCTCACACGTACGCTCCCCCTAAAGCGTTGTCGTACCCTCCCCTGGACCCTAAACCGTCCCCGTCCCCTAACCCTAACCCTAGCCCGAACCCTAACCCTAAGCCTTCCCCGAAGCCTGACCCTCACCGTACCCTAATCCTAACCCGTACGCTAACACTAACCCACGCCCTCACACGTACGCTCCCCCTAAAGCGTTGTCGTACCCTCCCCTGGACCCTAAACCGTCCCCGTCCCCTAACCCTAACCCTTGCCCGAACCCTAACCCTAACGCTTCCCCGAAGCCTGAACCTCACCCGTCCCCTAATCCTAACCCGTACGCTAACATTAACCCGCGCCCTCACACGTACGCTCCCCCTAAAGCGTTGTCGTACCCTCCCCTGGACCCTAAACCGTCCCCGTCCCCTAACCCTAACCCTAGCCCAAACCCTAACCCTAACCCTTCCCCGAAGCCTGACCCTCACCCGTCCCCTAATCCTAACTCGTACGCTAACACTAATCCGCGCCCTCACACGTACGCTCTCCCTAAAGCGTTGTCGTACCCTCCCCTGGACCCTAAACCGTCCCCGACCCCAAACCCTAACCCTAGCCCGAACCCTAACCCTAACCCTTCCCCGAAGCCAGACCCTCACCCGTCCCCTAATCCTAACCCGTACGCTAACACTAAACCGCGCCCTCACACGTACGCTCACACTAAAGCGTTGTCATACACTCCCCTGGTCCCTAAACCGTCCCCGTGTCCTAACCCTAAACCTAGCCCGAACCCTAACCCTAACGCTTCCCCGAAGCCTGACCCTCACCCGTCCCCTAATCCTAACCCGTACGCTAACACTAACCCGCGCCCTCACACGTACGCTTCCCCTAAAGCGTTGTCGTACCCTCCCCTGGAACCTAAACCGTCCCCGTCCCCGTCCCCTAACCCTAGCCCGAACCCTAACCCTAACGCTTCCCCGAAGCCTGACCCTCACCCGTCCCCTAATCCTAACCCGTACGCTAACACTAACCCGCGCCGTCACACGTACGCTCCCCCTAAAGCGTTGTCGTACACTCATCTGGACCCTAAACCTTCCCCGTCCCCTAACCCTAAGCCTAGCCCGAACCCTAACCCTAAGCCTTCCCCGAAGCCTGACCCCCACCCGTCCCCTAATCCTAATCCGTACGCTAACACTAACCTGCGCCCTCACACGTACGCTCCCCCTAAAGCGTTGTCGTACCCTCACCTGGACCCTAAACCGTCCCCGTCCCCTAACCCTAACACTAGCCCGAACCCTAACCCTAACCCTTACCCGAAGCCTGACCCTCACCCGTCCCCTAATCCTAACCCGTACGCTAACACTAACCCGCGCCCTGACACGTACGCTCCCCCTAAAGCGTTGTCGTACCCTCCCCTGGACCCTAAACCGTCCCCGTCCCCTAACCCTAACCCTAGCCCGAACCCTAACCCTAACCCTTCCCCGAAGCCTGACCCTCACCCGTCCCCTAATCCTAACCCGTACGCTAACACTAACCCGCGCCCTCACACCTACGCTCCCCCTAAAGCGTTGTCGTAACCTCCCCTGGACCCTAAACCGTCCCCGTCCCCTAACCCTAATCCTAGCACGAACCCTAACCCTAACCCTTCCACGAAGCCTGACCCTCACCCGTCCCCTAATCCTAACCCGTACGCTAACACTAACCCGCGCCCTCACATGTACGCTCCCCCTAAAGCGTTGTCGTGCCCTCACCTGGACCCTAAACCGTCCCCGTCCCCTAACCCTAACCCTAGCCCGAACTCTAACCCTAACGCTTCCCCGAAGCCTAACCCTCACCCGTCCCCTAATCCTAACCAGTACGTGAACACTAACCCGCGCCCTCACACGTACGTTCCCCCTAAAGCGTTGTCGTGCCCTCACCTGGACCCTAAACCGTCCCCGTCCCCTAACCCTAACCCTAGCCCGAACCCTAACCCTAACCCTTCCCCGAAGCCTGACCCTCACCCGTCCCCTAATCCTAACCCGTACGCTAACACTAACCCGCGCCCTCACACGTACGCTCCCCCTAAAGCGTTGTCGTACCCTCCCCTGGACCCTAAACCGTCCCCGTCCCCTAACCCTAACCCTAGCCCGAACCCTAACCCTAACCCTTCCCCGAAGCCTGACCCTCACCCGTCCCCTAATCCTAACCCGTACGCTAACACTAACCCGCGCCCTCACACGAATGCTCCCCCTAAAGCGTTGTCGTACCCTCCCCTGGACCCTAAACCGTCCCCGTCCCCTAACCCTACCCCTAGCCCGAACCCTAACCCTAAGCCTTCCCCGAAGCCTGACCCTCACCCGTCCCCTAATCCTAACCCGTACGCTAACACTAACCCGCGCCCTCACACGTACGCTCCCCCTAAAGCGTTGTCGTACCCTCCCCTGGACCCTAAACCGTCCCCGTCCCCTAACCCTAACCCTAGCCCGAACCCTAACCCTAACCCTTCCCCGAAGCCTGACCCTCACCCGTCCCCTAATCCTAACCCGTACGCTAACACTAACCCGCGGCCTCACATGTACGCTCCCCCAAAAGCGTTGTCGTACCCTCCCCTGGACCCTAAACCGTCCCCGTCCCCTAACCCTAACCCTAGCCTGAACCCTAACCCTAACCCTTCCACGAAGCCTGATCCTCACCCGTCCCCTAATCCTAACCCGTACGCTAACACTAACCCGCGCCCTCACACGTACGCTCCCCCTAAAGCGTTGTCGTACCCTCCCCTGGACCCTAAACCGTCCCCGTCCCCTAACCCTAACCCTAGCCCGAACCCTAACCCTAACCCTTACCCGAAGCCTGACCCTCACGCGTCCCCTAATCCTAACCCGTACGCTAACACTAACCCGCGCCCTCACACGTACGCTCCCCCTAAAGCGTTGTCGTACCCTCCCCTGGACCCTAAACCGTTCCCGTCCCCTAACCCTAACCCTAGCCCGAACCCTAACCCTAACCCTTCCCCGAAGCCTGACCCCCACCCGTCCCCTAATCCTAACCCGTACGCTAACAGTAACCTGCGCCCTCACACGTACGCTCCCCCTAAAGCGTTGTCGTACCCTCACCTGGACCCTAAACCGTCCCCGTCCCCTAACCCTAACACTACCCGAACCCTAACCCTAACCCTTACCCGAAGCCTGACCCTCACCCGTCCCCTAATCCTAACCAGTACGTGAACACTAACCCGCGCCCTCACACGTACGCTCCCCCTAAAGTGTTGTCCTACCCTCACCTGTACCCTAAACCGTTACCATCCCCTAACCCTAACCCTATCCCGAACCCTAACCCTAACGCTTCCCCGAAGCCTGACCCTCACCCGTCCCCTAATCTTAACCCGTACGCTAACCCTAACCCGCGCCCTCACACGTAAGCTCCCCCTAAAGCCTTGTCGTACCCTCCCCTGGACCCTAAGCCGTCCCCGTCCCCTAACCCTAACCCTAACCCGAACCCTAACCCTAACACTTCCCCGAAGCCTGACCCTCACCAGTCCCCTAATCCTAAACCGTACGCTAACGCTAACCCGCGCCCTCACACGTACGCTCCCCCTAAAGCGTTGTCGTACCCTCCCCTGGACACTAAACCGTCCCCGTCCCCTAACCCTAACCCTAGCCCGAAGCCTGACCATCACCCGTCCCCTAATCCTAACCCGTACGCTAACACTAACCCGCGCCCTCACACGTACGCTCCCCCTAAAGCGTTGTCGTACCCTCCCCTGGACCCTAAACCGTCCCCGTCCCCTATCCCTAACCCTAGCCCGAACCCTAACCCTAACCCTTCCCCGAAGCCTGACCCTCACCCGTCCCCTAATCCTAACCCGTACGCTAACACTAACCCGCGCCCTCACACGTACGCTCCCCCTAAAGCGTTGTCATACCCTCCCCTGGACCCTAAACTGTCCCCGTCCCCTAACCCTAACCCTAGCCCGAACCCTAACCCTAACCCATCCCCGAAGCCTGACCCTCACCCGTCCCCTAATCATAACCTGTACGCTAACACTAACCCGCGCCCTCACACGTATGCTCCCCCTAAAGCGTTGTCGTCCCCTCACCTGGACCCTAAACCGTCCCCGTCCCCTAACCCTAACCCTAGCCCGAACCCTAACCCTAACCCTTCCCCGAAGCCTGACCCTCACCCGTCCCCTAATCCTAACCCGTACGCTAACACTAACCCGCGCCCTCACACGTACGCTCCCCCTAAAGCGTTGTCGTACCCTCCCCTGGACCCTAAACCGTCCCCGTCCCCTAACCCTAACCCTAGCCCGACCCTAACCCTAACCCTTCCCCGAAGCCTGACCCTCACCCGTCCCCTAATCCTAACCCGTACGCTAACACTAACCTGCGGCCTAACACGTACGCTCCCCCAAAAGCGTTGTCGTACCCTCCCCTGGACCCTAAACCGTCCCCGTCCCCTAAGCCTAACCCTAGCCTGAACCCTAACCCTAACCCTTCCACGAAGCCTGATCCTCACCCGTCCCCTAATCCTAACCCGTACGCTAACACTAACCCGCGCCCTCACACGTACGCTCCCCCTAAAGCGTTGTCGTACCCTCCCCTGGACCCTAAACCGTCCCCGTCCCCTAACCCTAACCCTAGCCCGAACCCTAACCCTAACCCTTCCCCGAAGCCTGACCCTCACTCGTCCCCTAATCCTAACCCGTACGCTAACACTAACCCGCGCCCTCACACGTACGCTCCCCCTAAAGCGTTGTCGTACCCTCCCCTGGACCCTAAACCGTCCCCGTCCCCTAACCCTAACCCTAGCCCGATCCCTAACCCTAACCCTTCCCCGAAGCCTGACCCCCACCCGTCCCCTAATCCTAACCCGTACGCTAACACTAACCCGCGCCCTCACACGTACGCTCCCCCTAAAGCGTTGTCGTACCCTCCCCTGGACCCTAAACCGTCCCCGTCCCCTAACCCTAACCCTAGCCCGAACCCTAACCCTAACCCTTCCCCGAAGCCTGACCCTCACCCGTCCCCTAATCCTAACCCGTACGCTAACACTAACCCACGCCCTCGCACGTACGATCCCCCTAAAGCATTGTCGTACCCTCACCTGGACCCTAAACCGTCCCCGTCCCCTAACCCTAACCCTCGCCCGAACCCTAACCCTAACGCTTCCCCGAAGCCTGACCCTCACCCGTCCCCTAATCCTAACCCGTTATCTAACACTAACCCGCGCCGTCACACGTACGCTCCCCCTAAAGCGTTGTCGTACCCTCCCCTGGACCCTAAACCGTCCCCGTCCCCTAACCCTAACCCTAGCCCGAACCCTAACCCTAACCCTTCCCCGAAGCCTGACCCTCACCCGTCCCCTAATCCTAACCCGTACGCTAACACTAACCCGCGCCCTCACACCTACGCTCCCCCTAAAGCGTTGTCGTACCCTCCCCTGGACCCTAAACCGTCCCCGTCCCCTAACCCTAACCCTAGCACGAACCCTAACCCTAACCCTTCCCCGAAGCCTGACCCTCACCCGTCCCCTAATCCTAACCCGTACGCTAACACTAACCCGCGCCCTCACATGTACGCTCCCCCTAAAGCGTTGTCGTGCCCTCACCTGGACCCTAAACCGTCCCCGTCCCCTAACCCTAACCCTAGCCCGAACTCTAACCCTAACGCTTCCCCGAAGCCTAACCCTCACCCGTCCCCTAATCCTAACCAGTACGTGAACACTAACCCGCGCCCTCACACGTACGCTCCCCCTAAAGCGTTGTCGTACCCTCACCTGGACCCTAAACCGTCCCCGTCCCCTAACCCTAACCCTAGCCCGAACCCTAACCCTAACCCTTCCCCGAAGCCTGACCCTCACCCGTCCCCTAATCCTAACCCGTACGCTAACACTAACCCGCGCCCTCACACGTACGCTCCCCCTAAAGCGTTGTCGTACCCTCCCCTGGACCCTAAACCGTCCCCGTCCCCTAACCCTAACCCTAGCCCGAACCCTAACCCTAACCCTTCCCCGAAGCCTGACCCTCACCCGTCCCCTAATCCTAACCCGAACGCTAACACTAACCCACGCCCTCACACGTATGCTCCCCCTAAAGCGTTGTCGTACCCTCCCCTGGACCCTAAACCGTCCCCGTCCCCTAACCCTAACCCTAGCCCGAACCCTATCCCTAAGCCTTCCCCGAAGCCTGACCCTCACCCGTCCCCTAATCCTAACCCGTACGCTAACACTAACCCGCGCCCTCACACGTACGCTCCCCCTAAAGCGTTGTCGTACCCTCCCCTGGACCCTAAACCGTCCCCGTCCCCTAACCCTAACCCTAGCCCGAACCCTAACCCTAAGCCTTCCCCGAAGCCTGACCCTCACCGTACCCTAATCCTAACCCGTACGCTAACACTAACCCGCGCCCTCACACGTACGCTCCCCCTAAAGCGTTGTCGTACCCTCCCCTGGACCCTAAACCGTCCCCGTCCCCTAACCCTAACCCTTGCCCGAACCCTAACCCTAACGCTTCCCCGAAGCCTGAACCGCACCCGTCCCCTAATCCTAACCCGTACGCTAACATTAACCCGCGCCCTCACACGTACGCTCCCCCTAAAGCGTTGTCGTACCCTCCCCTGGACCCTAAACCGTCCCCGTCCCCTAACCCTAACCCTAGCCCGAACCCTAACCCTAACCCTTCCCCGAAGCCTGACCCTCACCCGTCCCCTAATCCTAACTCGTACGCTAACACTAATCCGCGCCCTCACACGTACGCTCTCCCTAAAGCGTTGTCGTACCCTCCCCTGGACCCTAAACCGTCCCCGACCCCTAACCCTAACCCTAGCCCGAACCCTAACCCTAACCCTTCCCCGAAGCCGGACCCTCACCCGTCCCCTAATCCTAACCCGTACGCTAACACTAAACCGCGCCCTCACACGTACGCTCACACTAAAGCGTTGTCATACACTCCCCTGGTCCCTAAACCGTCCCCGTGTCCTAACCCTAAACCTAGCCCGAACCCTAACCCTAACGCTTCCCCGAAGCCTGACCCTCACCCGTCCCCTAATCCTAACCCGTACGCTAACACTAACCCGCGCCCTCACACGTACGCTTCCCCTAAAGCGTTGTCGTACCCTCCCCTGGAACCTAAACCGTCCCCGTCCCCGTCCCCTAACCCTAGCCCGAACCCTAACCCTAACGCTTCCCCGAAGCCTGACCCTCACCCGTCCCCTAATCCTAACCCGTACGCTAACACTAACCCGCGCCGTCACACGTACGCTCCCCCTAAAGCGTTGTCGTACACTCATCTGGACCCTAAACCTTCCCCGTCCCCTAACCCTAAGCCTAGCCCGAACCCTAACCCTAAGCCTTCCCCGAAGCCTGACCCCCACCCGTCCCCTAATCCTAACCCGTACGCTAACACTAACCTGCGCCCTCACACGTACGCTCCCCCTAAAGCGTTGTCGTACCCTCACCTGGACCCTAAACCGTCCCCGTCCCCTAACCCTAACACTAGCCCGAACCCTAACCCTAACCCTTACCCGAAGCCTGACCCTCACCCGTCCCCTAATCCTAACCCGTACGCTAACACTAACCCGCGCCCTTACACGTACGCTCCCCCTAAAGCGTTGTCGTACCCTCCCCTGGACCCTAAACCGTCCCCGTCCCCTAACCCTAACCCTAGCCCGAACCCTAACCCTAACCCTTCCCCGAAGCCTGACCCTCACCCGTCCCCTAATCCTAACCCGTACGCTAACACTAACCCGCGCCCTCACACCTACGCTCCCCCTAAAGCGTTGTCGTAACCTCCCCTGGACCCTAAACCGTCCCCGTCCCCTAACCCTAACCCTAGCACGAACCCTAACCCTAACCCTTCCCCGAAGCCTGACCCTCACCCGTCCCCTAATCCTAACCCGTACGCTAACACTAACCCGCGCCCTCACATGTACGCTCCCCCTAAAGCATTGTCGTGCCCTCACCTGGACCTTAAACCGTCCCCGTCCTCTAACCCTAACCCTAGCCTGAACTCTAACCCTAACGCTTCCCCGAAGCCTAACCCTCACCCGTCCCCTAATCCTAACCAGTACGTGAACACTAACCCGCGCCCTCACACGTACGCTCCCCCTAAAGCGTTGTCGTACCCTCACCTGGACCCTAAACCGTCCCTGTCCCCTAACCCTAACCCTAGCCCGAACCCTAACCCTAACCCTTCCCCGAAGCCTGACCCTCACCCATCCCCTAATCCTAACCCGTACGCTAACACTAACCCGCGCCCTCACACGTACGCTCCCCCTAAAGCGTTGTCGTACCCTCCCCTGGACCCTAAACCGTCCCCGTCCCCTAACCCTAACCCTAGCCCGAACCCTAACCCTAACCCTTCCCCGAAGCCTGACCCTCACCCGTCCCCTAATCCTAACCCGTACGCTAACACTAACCCGCGCCCTCACACGTACGCTCCCCCTAAAGCGTTGTCGTACCCTCCCCTGGACCCTAAACCGTCCCCGTCCCCTAACCCTAACCCTAGTCCGAACCCTAACCCTAACCCTTACCCGAAGCCTGACCCTCACGCGTCCCCTAATCCTAACCCGTACGCTAACACTAACCCGCGCCCTCACACGTACGCTCCCCCTAAAGCGTTGTCGTACCCTCCCCTGGACCCTAAACCGTCCCCGTCCCCTAACCCTAACCCTAGCCCGAACCCTAACCCTAAGCCTTCCCCGAAGCCTGACCCTCACTCGTCCCCTAATCCTAACCCGTACGCTAACACTAACCCGCGCCCTCACACGTACGCTCCCCCTAAAGCGTTGTCGTACCCTCCCCTGGACCCTAAACCGTCCCCGTCCCCTAACCCTAACCCTAGCCCGATCCCTAACCCTAACCCTTCCCCGAAGCCTGACCCCCACCCGTCCCCTAATCCTAACCCGTACGCTAACACTAACCCGCGCCCTCACACGTACGCTCCCCCTAAAGCGTTGTCGTACCCTCCCCTGGACCCTAAACCGTCCCCGTCCCCTAACCCTAACCCTAGCCCGAACCCTAACCCTAACCCTTCCCCGAAGCCTGACCCTCACCCGTCCCCTAATCCTAACCCGTACGCTAACACTAACCCACGCCCTCGCACGTACGATCCCCCTAAAGCATTGTCGTACCCTCACCTGGACCCTAAACCGTCCCCGTCCCCTAACCCTAACCCTCGCCCGAACCCTAACCCTAACGCTTCCCCGAAGCCTGACCCTCACCCGTCCCCTAATCCTAACCCGTTATCTAACACTAACCCGCGCCGTCACACGTACGCTCCCCCTAAAGCGTTGTCGTACCCTCCCCTGGACCCTAAACCGTCCCCGTCCCCTAACCCTAACCCTAGCCCGAACCCTAACCCTAACCCTTCCCCGAAGCCTGACCCTCACCCGTCCCCTAATCCTAACCCGTACGCTAACACTAACCCGCGCCCTCACACCTACGCTCCCCCTAAAGCGTTGTCGTACCCTCCCCTGGACCCTAAACCGTCCCCGTCCCCTAACCCTAACCCTAGCACGAACCCTAACCCTAACCCTTCCCCGAAGCCTGACCCTCACCCGTCCCCTAATCCTAACCCGTACGCTAACACTAACCCGCGCCCTCACATGTACGCTCCCCCTAAAGCGTTGTCGTGCCCTCACCTGGACCCTAAACCGTCCCCGTCCCCTAACCCTAACCCTAGCCCGAACTCTAACCCTAACGCTTCCCCGAAGCCTAACCCTCACCCGACCCCTAATCCTAACCAGTACGTGAACACTAACCCGCGCTCTCACACGTACGCTCCCCCTAAAGCGTTGTCGTACCCTCACCTGGACCCTAAACCGTCCCCGTCCCCTAACCCTAACCCTAGCCCGAACCCTAACCCTAACCCTTCCCCGAAGCCTGACCCTCACCCGTCCCCTAATCCTAACCCGTACGCTAACACTAACCCGCGCCCTCACACCTACGCTCCCCCTAAAGCGTTGTCGTACCCTCCCCTGGACCCTAAACCGTCCCCGTCCCCTAACCCTAACCCTAGCCCGAACCCTAACTCTAACCCTTCCCCGAAGCCTGACCCTCACCCGTCCCCTAATCCTAACCCGTACGCTAACACTAACCCACGCCCTCACACGTATGCTCCCCCTAAAGCGTTGTCGTACCCTCCCCTGGACCCTAAACCGTCCCCGTCCCCTAACCCTAACCCTAGCCCGAACCCTAACCCTAACCCTTCCACGAAGCCTGACCCTCACCCGTCCCCTAATGCTAACCCGTACGCTAACACTAACCCGCGCCCTCACACGTACGCTCCCCCTAAAGCGTTGTCGTACCCTCCCCTGGACCCTAAACCGTCCCCGTCCCCTAACCCTAACCCTAGCCCGAACCCTAACCCTAAGCCTTCCCCGAAGCCTGACCCTCACCGTACCCTTATCCTAACCCGTACGCTAACACTAACCCACGCCCTCACACGTACGCTCCCCCTAAAGCGTTGTCGTACCCTCCCCTGGACCCTAAACCGTCCCCGTCCCCTAACCCTAACCCTTGCCCGAACCCTAACCCTAACGCTTCCCCGAAGCCTGAACCTCACCCGTCCCCTAATCCTAACCCGTACGCTAACATTAACCCGCGCCCTCACACGTACGCTCCCCCTAAAGCGTTGTCGTACCCTCCCCTGGACCCTAAACCGTCCCCGTCCCCTAACCCTAACCCTAGCCCGAACCCTAACCCTAACCCTTCCCCGAAGCCTGACCCTCACCCGTCCCCTAATCCTAACCCGTACGCTAACACTAACCCGCGCCCTCACACGTACGCTCCCCCTAAAGCGTTGTCGTACCCTCCCCTGGACCCTAAACCGTCCCCGTCCCCTAACCCTAACCCTAGCCCGAACCCTAACCCTAACCCTTCCCCGAAGCCTGACCCTCACCCGTCCCCTAATCCTAACCCGTACGCTAACACTAACCCGCGCCCTCACACGTATGCTCCCCCTAAAGCGTTGTCGTACCCTCCCCTGGACCCTAAACCGTCCCCGTCCCCTAACCCTACCCCTAGCCCGAACCCTAACCCTAAGCCTTCCCCGAAGCCTGACCCTCACCCGTCCCCTAATCCTAACCCGTACGCTAACACTAACCCGCGCCCTCACACGTACGCTCCCCCTAAAGCGTTGTCGTACCCTCCCCTGGACCCTAAACCGTCCCCGTCCCCTAACCCTAACCCTAGCCCGAACCCTAACCCTAACCCTTCCCCGAAGCCTGACCCTCACCCGTCCCCTAATCCTAACCCGTACGCTAACACTAACCCGCGGCCTCACACGTACGCTCCCCCAAAAGCGTTGTCGTACCCTCCCCTGGACCCTAAACCGTCCCCGTCCCCTAACCCTAACCCTAGCCCGAACCCTAACCCTAACCCTTCCCCGAAGCCTGACCCCCACCCGTCCCCTAATCCTAACCCGTACGCTAACAGTAACCTGCGCCCTCACACGTACGCTCCCCCTAAAGCGTTGTCGTACCCTCACCTGGACCCTAAACCGTCCCCGTCCCCTAACCCTAACACTACCCGAACCCTAACCCTAACCCTTACCCGAAGCCTGACCCTCACCCGTCCCCTAATCCTAACCCGTACGCTAACACTAACCCGCGCCCTGACACGTACGCTCCCCCTAAAGCGTTGTCGTACCCTCTCCTGGACCCTAAACCGTCCCCGTCCCCTAACCCTAACCCTAGCCCGAACCCTAACCCTAACCCTTCCCCGAAGCCTGACCCTCACCCGTCCCCTAATCCTAACCCGTACGCTAACACTAACCCGCGCCCTCACACCTACGCTCCCCCTAAAGCGTTGTCGTACCCTACCCTGGACCCTAAACCGTCCCCGTCCCCTAACCCTAACCCTAGCACGAACCCTAACCCTAACCCTTCCCCGAAGCCTGACCCTCACCCGTCCCCTAATCTTAACCCGTACGCTAACACTAACCCGCGCCCTCACATGTACGCTCCCCCTAAAGCGTTGTCGTGCCCTCACCTGGACCCTAAACCGTCCCCGTCCCCTAACCCTAGCCCGAACTCTAACCCTAACCCTTCCCCGAAGCCTAACCCTCACCCATCCCCTAATCCTAACCAGTACGTGAACACTAACCCGCGCCCTCACACGTACGCTCCCCCTAAAGCGTTGTCGTACCCTCACCTGGACCCAAAACCGTCCCCGTCCCCTAACCCTAACCCTAGCCCGAACCCTAACCCTAACCCTTCCCCGAAGCCTGACCCTCACCCGTCCCCTAATCTTAACCCGTACGCTAACCCTAACCCGCGCCCTCACACGTAAGCTCCCCCTAAAGCCTTGTCGTACCCTCCCCTGGACCCTAAGCCGTCCCCGTCCCCTAACCCTAACCCTAACCCGAACCCTAACCCTAACCCTTCCCCGAAGCCTGACCCTCACCCGTCCCCTAATCCTAACCCTTACGCTAACGCTAACCCGCGCCCTCACACGTACGCTCCCCCTAAAGCGCTGTCGTACCCTCCCCTGGACACTAAACCGTCCCCGTCCCCTAACCCTAACCCTAGCCCGAAGCCTGACCATCACCCGTCCCCTAATCCTAACCCGTACGCTAACACTAACCCGCGCCCTCACACGTACGCTCCCCCTAAAGCGTTGTCGTACCCTCCCCTGGACCCTAAACCGTCCCCGTCTCCTAACCCTAACCCTAGCCCGAACCCTAACCCTAACCCTTCCCCGAAGCCTGACCCTCACCCGTCACCTAATCCTAACCCGTACGCTAACACTAACCCGCGCCCTCACACGTACGCTCCCCCTAAAGCGTTGTCGTACCCTCCCCTGGACCCTAAACCGTCCCCGTCCCCTAACCCTAACCCTAGCCCGAACCCTAACCCTAAGCCTTCCCCGAAGCCTGACCCTCACCCGTCCCCTAATCCTAACCCGTACGCTAACACTAACCCGCGCCCTCACACGTACGCTCCCCCTAAAGCGTTGTCGTACCCTCCCCTGGACCCTAAACCGTCCCCGTCCCCTAACCCTAACCCTAGCCCGAACCCTAACCCTAACCCTTCCCCGAAGCCTGACCCTCACCCGTCCCCTAATCCTAACCCGTACGCTAACACTAACCCGCGCCCTCACACGTATGCTCCCCCTAAAGCGATGTCGTACCCTCCCCTGGACCCTAAACCGTCCCCGTCCCCTAACCCTAACCCTAGCCCGAGCCCTAACCCTAAGCCTTCCCCGAAGCCTGACCCTCACCCGTCCCCTAATCCTAACCCGTACGCTAACACTAACCTGCGGCCTCACACGTACGCTCCCCCAAAAGCGTTGTCGTACCCTCCCCTGGACCCTAAACCGTCCCCGTCCCCTAACCCTAACCCTAGCCTGAACCCTAACCCTAACCCTTCCACGAAGCCTGATCCTCACCCGTCCCCTAATCCTAACCCGTACGCTAACACTAACCCGCGCCCTCACACGTACGCTCCCCCTAAAGCGTTGTCGTAACCTCCCCTGGACCCTAAACCGTCCCCGTCCCCTAACCCTAACCCTAGCCCGAACCCTAACCCTAACCCTTACCCGAAGCCTGACCCTCACGCGTCCCCTAATCCTAACCCGTACGCTAACACTAACCCGCGCCCTCACACGTACGCTCCCCCTAAAGCGTTTTCGTACCCTCCCCTGGACCCTAAACCGTTCCCGTCCCCTAACCCTAACCCTAGCCCGAACCCTAACCCTAACCCTTCCCCGAAGCCTGACCCTCACCCGTCCCCTAATCCTAACCCGTACGCTAACACTAACCCGCGCCGTCACACGTACGCTCCCCCTAAAGCGTTGTCGTACACTCATCTGGACCCTAAACCGTCCCCGTCCCCTAACCCTAACCCTAGCCCGAACCCTAACCCTAAGCCTTCCCCGAAGCCTGACCCCCACCCGTCGCCTAATCCTAACCCGTACGCTAACACTAACCTGCGCCCTCACACGTACGCTCCCCCTAAAGCGTTGTCATACCCTCACCTGGACCCTAAACCGTCCCCGTCCCCTAACCCTAACATTAGCCCGAACCCTAACCCGAACCCTTCCCCGAAGCCTGACCCTCACCCGTCCCCTAATCCTAACCCGTACGCTAACACTAACCCACGCCCTCACACGTACGCTCCCCCTAAAGCATTGTCCTACCCTCACCTGTACCCTAAACCGTTACCATCCCCTAACCCTAACCCTAGCCCGAACCCTAACCCTAACGCTTCCCCGAAGCCTGACCCTCACCCGTCCCCTAATCCTAACCCGTACGCTAACACTAACCCGCACCCTCACACGTACGCTCCCCCTAAAGCGTTGTCGTACCCTCACCTGGACCCTAAACCGTCCCCGTCCCCTAACCCTAACCCTAGCCCGAACCCTAACCCTAACGCTTCCCCGAAGCCTGACCCTCACCCGTCCGCTACTCCTAACCCGTACGCTAACACTAACCCGCGCCCTCACACGTACGCTCCCCCTAAAGCGTTGTCGTACCCTCCCCTGGACCCTAAACCGTCCCCGTCCCCTAACCCTATCCCTAGCCCGACCCCTAACCCTAACGCTTCCCCGAAGCCTGACCCTCACCGTTCCCTAATCCTAACCCGTACGCTAACACTAACCCACGCTCTAACACGTACGCTCCCCCTAAAGCGTTGTCGTACCCTCCCCTGGACCCTAAACCGTCCCCGTCCTCTAACCCTAACCCTTGCCCGAACCCTAACCCTAACGCTTCCCCGAAGCCTGACCCTCACCCGTCCCCTAATCCTAACCCGTACGCTAACACTAACCCGCGCCCTCACACGTACGCTCCCCCTAAAGCGTTGTCCTACCCTCCCCTGGACCCTAAACTGTCCTCGTCCCCTAACCCTAAACCTAGCCCGAACACTAACCCTAACGCTTCCCCGAAGTCTGTCCCTCACCCCTTCCCTAATCCTAACCCGTACGCTAACACTAACCCGCGCCCTCACACGTACGCTCCCCCTAAAGCGTTGTCGTACCCTCCCGTGGACCCTAAACCGTCCCCGTCCCCTAACCCTAACCCTAGCCCGAACCCTAACCCTAACCCTTCCCCGAAGCCTGACCCTCACCCGACCCCTAATCCTAACCCGTACGCTAACACTAACCCGCGCCCTCACACGTACGCTCACCCTAAAGCGTTGTCATACCCTCCCCTGGACCCTAAATTGTCCCCGTCCCCTAACCCTAACCCTAGCCCGAACCCTAACCCTAACGCTTCCCCGAAGCCTGACCCTCACCCGTCCCCTAATCCTAAACCGTACGCTAACACTAACCCGCGCCCTCACACGTACGCTCCCCCTAAAGCGTTGTTGTACCCTCCCCTGGACCCTAAACCGTTCCCATCCCCTAACCCTAACCCTAGCCCGAACCCTAACCCTAACGCTTCCCCGAAGCCTGACCCTCACCCATCCCCTAATCCTAACCCGTACGCTAACACTAACCCGCGCCCTCACACGTACGCTAACCCTAAAGCGTTGTCCTACCCTCCCCTGGACCCTAAACTGTCCCCGTCCCCTAACCCTAAACCTAGCCCGAACACTAACCCTAACGCTTCCCCGAAGTCTGACCCTCACCCGTCCCCTAATCCTAACCCGTACGCTAACACTAACCCGCGCCCTCACACGTACGCTCCCCCTAAAGCATTGTCGTTCTCTCACCTGGACCCTAAACCGTCCCCGTCCCCTAACCCTAACCCTAGCCCGAACCCTAACCCTAACCCTTCCCCGAAGCCTGACCCTCACCCGTCCCCTAATCCTAACCCGTACGCTAACGCTAACCCGCGCCCTCACACGTACGCTCCCCCTAAAGCGTTGTCGTACCCTCCCCTGGACCCTAAACCGTCCCCGTCCCCTAACTCTAACCCTAGCCCGAACCCTAACCCTAACCCTTCCCCGAAGCCTGACCCTCACCCGTCCCCTAATCCTAACCCGTACGCTAACACTAACCCGCGCCCTCACACGTACTCTCCCCCTAAAGCGTTGTCGTACCCTCCCCTGGACCCTAAACCGTCCCCGTCCCCTAACCCTAACCCTAGCCCGAACCCTAACCCTAACACTTCCCCGAAGCCTGACCCTCACCCGTCCCCTAATCCTAACCCGTACGCTAACACTAACCCGCGCCCTCACACGTACGCTCCCCCTAAAGCGTTGTCGTACCCTCCCCTGGACCCTAAACCGTCCCCGTCCCCTAACCCTAACCCTAGCCCGAACCCTAACCCTAAGCCTTCCCCGAAGCCTGACCCTCACCCGTCCCCTAATGCTAACCCGTACGGTAACACTAACCCGCGCCCTCACACGTACGCTCACCCTAAAGCGTTGTCATACCCTCCCCTGGACCCTAAACCGTCCCTGTCCCCTAACCTTAAACCTAGCCCGAACCCTAACCCTAACGCTTCCCCGAAGCCTGACCCTCACCCGTCCCCTAATCCTAACCCGTACGCTAACACTAACCTGCGCCCTCACACGTACGCTCCCCCTAAAGCGTTGTCGTACCCTCCCCTGGAACCTAAACCGTCCCCGTCCCCTAACCCTAACCCTAGCCCGAAGCCTGACCATCACCCGTCCCCTAATCCTAACCCGTACGCTAACACTAACCCGCGCCCTGACACGTACGCTCCCCCTAAAGCGTTGTCGTACCCTCCCCTGGACCCTAAACCGTCCCCGTCTCCTAACCCTAACCCTAGCCCGAACCCTAACCCTAACCCTTCCCCGAAGCCTGACCCTCACCCGTCCCCCAATCCTAACCCGTACGCTAACACTAACCCGCGCCCTCACACGTACGCTCCCCCTAAAGCGTTGTCGTACCCTCCCCTGGACCCTAAACCGTCCCCGTCCCCTAACCCTAACCCTAGCCCGAACCCTAACCCTAAGCCTTCCCCGAAGCCTGACCCTCACCCGTCCCCTAATCCTAACCCGTACGCTAACACTAACCCGCGCCCTCACACGTACGCTCCCCCTAAAGCGTTGTCGTACCCTCCCCTGGACCCTAAACCGTCCCCGTCCCCTAACCCTAACCCTAGCCCGAACCCTAACCCTAACCCTTCCCCGAAGCCTGACCCTCACCCGTCCCCTAATCCTAACCCGTACGCTAACACTAACCCGCGCCCTCACACGTATGCTCCCCCTAAAGCGTTGTCGTACCCTCCCCTGGACCCTAAACCGTCCCCGTCCCCTAACCCTAACCCTAGCCCGAACCCTAACCCTAACCCTTACCCAAAGCCTGACCCTCACGCGTCCCCTAATCCTAACCCGTACGCTAACACTAACCCGCGCCCTCACACGTACGCTCCCCCTAAAGCGTTGTCGTACCCTCCCCTGGACCCTAAACCGTTCCCGTCCCCTAACCCTAACCCTAGCCCGAACCCTAACCCTAACCCTTCCCCGAAGCCTGACCCTCACCCGTCCCCTAATCCTAACCCGTACGCTAACACTAACCCGCGCCCTCACACGTACGCTCACCCTAAAGCGTTGTCGTACCCTCCCCTGGACCCTAAACCGTCCCCGTCCCCTAACCCTAACCCTAGCCCGAACCCTAACCCTAACACTTCCCCGAAGCCTGACCCTCACCCGTCCCCTAATCCTAACCCGTACGCTAACACGAACCCGCGCCCTCACACGTACGCTAACCCTAAAGCGTTGTCCTACCCTCCCCTGGACCCTAAACTGTCCCCGTCCCCTAACCCTAAACCTAGCCCGAACACTAACCCTAACGCTTCCCCGAAGTCTGACCCTCACCCGTCCCCTAATCCTAACCCGTACGCTAACACTAACCCGCGCCCTCACACGTACGCTCCCCCTAAAGCATTGTCGTTCTCTCACCTGGACCCTAAACCGTTCCCGTCCCCTAACCCTAACCCTAGCCCGAACCCTAACCCTAACCCTTCCCCGAAGCCTGACCCTCACCCGTCCCCTAATCCTAACCCGTACGCTAACGCTAACCCGCGCCCTCACACGTACGCTCCCCCTAAAGCGTTGTCGTACCCTCCCCTGGACCCTAAACCGTCCCCGTCCCCTAACCCTAACCCTAGCCCGAACCCTAACCCTAACCCTTCCCCGAAGCCTGACCCTCACCCGTCCCCTAATCCTAACCCGTACGCTAACACTAACCCGCGCCCTCACACGTACGCTCACCCTAAAGCGTTGTCGTACCCTCCCCTGGACCCTAAACCGTCCCCGTCCCCTAACCCTAACCCTAGCCCGAACCCTAACCCTAACACTTCCCCGAAGCCTGACCCTCACCCGTCCCCTAATCCTAACCCGTACGCTAACACGAACCCGCGCTCTCACACGTACGCTCCCCCTAAAGCGTTGTCGTACCCTCCCATGGACCCTAAACCGTCCCCGTCCCCTAACCCTAACCCTAGCCCGAACCCTAACCCTAAGCCTTCCCCGAAGCCTGACCCTCACCCGTCCCCTAATGCTAACCCGTACGGTAACACTAACCCGCGCCCTCACACGTACGCTCACCCTAAAGCGTTGTCATAGCCTCCCCTGGACCCTAAACCGTCCCTGTCCCCTAACCTTAAACCTAGCCCGAACCCTAACCCTAACGCTTCCCCGAAGCCTGACCCTCACCCGTCCCCTAATCCTAACCCGTACGCTAACACTAACCCGCGCCCTCACACGTACGCTCCCCCTAAAGCGTTGTCGTACCCTCCCCTGGAACCTAAACCGTCCCCGTCCCCTAACCCTAACCCTAGCCCGAACCCTAACCCTAACCCTTCCCCGAAGCCTGACCCTCACCGTACCCTAATCCTAACCCGTACGCTAACACTAACCCACGCCCTCACACGTACGCTCCCCCTAAAGCGTTGTCGTACCCTCCCCTGGACCCTAAACCGTCCCCGTCCCCTAACCCTAACCCTAGCCCGAACCCTAAGCCTAACCCTTCCCCGAAGCCTGACCCTCACCCGTCCCCTAATCCTAACCTGTACGCTAACACTAACCCGCGCCCTGACACGTACGCTCCCCCTAAAGCGATGTCGTACCCTCCCCTGGACCCTAAACCGTCCCCGTCCCCTAACCCTAACCCTAGCCCGAACCCTAACCCTAACGCTTCCCCGAAGCCTGACCCTCACCCGTCCCCTAATCCTAACCCGTACGCTAACACTAACCCGCGCCGTCACACGTACGCTCCCCCTAAAGCGTTGTCTTACACTCATCTGGACCCTAAACCGTCCCCGTCCCCTAACCCTAACCCTAGCCCGAACCCTAACCCTAAGCCTTCCCCGAAGCCTGACCCCCACCCGTCCCCTAATCCTAACCCGTACGCTAACACTAACCCGCGCCCTCACACGTACGCTCCCCCTAAAGCGTTGTTGTACCCTCCCCTGGACCCTAAACCGTTCCCGTCCCCTAACCCTAACCCTAGCCCGAACCCTAACCCTAACGCTTCCCCGAAGCCTGACCCTCACCCATCCCCTAATCCTAACCCGTACGCTAACACTAACCCGCGCCCTCACACGTACGCTAACCCTAAAGCGTTGTCCTACCCTCCCCTGGAACCTAAACTGTCCCCGTCCCCTAACCCTAAACCTAGCCCGAACACTAACCCTAACGCTTCCCCGAAGTCTGACCCTCACCCGTCCCCTAATCCTAACCCGTACGCTAACACTAACCCGCGCCCTCACACGTACGCTCCCCCTAAAGCATTGTCGTTCTCTCACCTGGACCCTAAACCGTTCCCGTCCCCTAACCCTAACCCTAGCCCGAACCCTAACCCTAACCCTTCCCCGAAGCCTGACCCTCACCCGTCCCCTAATCCTAACCCGTACGCTAACGCTAACCCGCGCCCTCACACGTACGCTCCCCCTAAAGCGTTGTCGTACCCTCCCCTGGACCCTAAACCGTCCCCGTCCCCTAACCCTAACCCTAGCCCGAACCCTAACCCTAACCCTTCCCCGAAGCCTGACCCTCACCCGTCCCCTAATCCTAACCCGTACGCTAACACTAACCCGCGCCCTCACACGTACGCTCACCCTAAAGCGTTGTCGTACCCTCCCCTGGACCCTAAACCGTCCCCGTCCCCTAACCCTAACCCTAGCCCGAACCCTAACCCTAACACTTCCCCGAAGCCTGACCCTCACCCGTCCCCTAATCCTAACCCGTACGCTAACACGAACCCGCGCCCTCACACGTACGCTCCCCCTAAAGCGTTGTCGTACCCTCCCCTGGACCCTAAACCGTCCCCGTCCCCTAACCCTAACCCTAGCCCGAACCCTAACCCTAAGCCTTCCCCGAAGCCTGACCCTCACCCGTCCCCTAATGCTAACCCGTACGGTAACACTAACCCGCGCCCTCACACGTACGCTCACCCTAAAGCGTTGTCATAGCCTCCCCTGGACCCTAAACCGTCCCTGTCCCCTAACCTTAAACCTAGCCCGAACCCTAACCCTAACGCTTCCCCGAAGCCTGACCCTCACCCGTCCCCTAATCCTAACCCGTACGCTAACACTAACCCGCGCCCTCACACGTACGCTCCCCCTAAAGCGTTGTCGTACCCTCCCCTGGAACCTAAACCGTCCCCGTCCCCTAACCCTAACCCTAGCCCGAACCCTAACCCTAACCCTTCCCCGAAGCCTGACCCTCACCGTACCCTAATCCTAACCCGTACGCTAACACTAACCCACGCCCTCACACGTACGCTCCCCCTAAAGCGTTGTCGTACCCTCCCCTGGACCCTAAACCGTCCCCGTCCCCTAACCCTAACCCTAGCCCGAACCCTAAGCCTAACCCTTCCCCGAAGCCTGACCCTCACCCGTCCCCTAATCCTAACCTGTACGCTAACACTAACCCGCGCCCTGACACGTACGCTCCCCCTAAAGCGATGTCGTACCCTCCCCTGGACCCTAAACCGTCCCCGTCCCCTAACCCTAACCCTAGCCCGAACCCTAACCCTAACGCTTCCCCGAAGCCTGACCCTCACCCGTCCCCTAATCCTAACCCGTACGCTAACACTAACCCGCGCCGTCACACGTACGCTCCCCCTAAAGCGTTGTCTTACACTCATCTGGACCCTAAACCGTCCCCGTCCCCTAACCCTAACCCTAGCCCGAACCCTAACCCTAAGCCTTCCCCGAAGCCTGACCCCCACCCGTCCCCTAATCCTAACCCGTACGCTAACACTAACCCGCGCCCTCACACGTACGCTCCCCCTAAAGCGTTGTTGTACCCTCCCCTGGACCCTAAACCGTTCCCGTCCCCTAACCCTAACCCTAGCCCGAACCCTAACCCTAACGCTTCCCCGAAGCCTGACCCTCACCCATCCCCTAATCCTAACCCGTACGCTAACACTAACCCGCGCCCTCACACGTACGCTAACCCTAAAGCGTTGTCCTACCCTCCCCTGGACCCTAAACTGTCCCCGTCCCCTAACCCTAAACCTAGCCCGAACACTAACCCTAACGCTTCCCCGAAGTCTGACCCTCACCCGTCCCCTAATCCTAACCCGTACGCTAACACTAACCCGCGCCCTCACACGTACGCTCCCCCTAAAGCATTGTCGTTCTCTCACCTGGACCCTAAACCGTTCCCGTCCCCTAACCCTAACCCTAGCCCGAACCCTAACCCTAACCCTTCCCCGAAGCCTGACCCTCACCCGTCCCCTAATCCTAACCCGTACGCTAACGCTAACCCGCGCCCTCACACGTACGCTCCCCCTAAAGCGTTGTCGTACCCTCCCCTGGACCCTAAACCGTCCCCGTCCCCTAACCCTAACCCTAGCCCGAACCCTAACCCTAACCCTTCCCCGAAGCCTGACCCTCACCCGTCCCCTAATCCTAACCCGTACGCTAACACTAACCCGCGCCCTCACACGTACGCTCACCCTAAAGCGTTGTCGTACCCTCCCCTGGACCCTAAACCGTCCCCGTCCCCTAACCCTAACCCTAGCCCGAACCCTAACCCTAACACTTCCCCGAAGCCTGACCCTCACCCGTCCCCTAATCCTAACCCGTACGCTAACACTAACCCGCGCCCTCACACGTACGCTCCCCCTAAAGCGTTGTCGTACCCTCCCCTGGACCCTAAACCGTCCCCGTCCCCTAACCCTAACCCTAGCCCGAACCCTAACCCTAAGCCTTCCCCGAAGCCTGACCCTCACCCGTCCCCTAATGCTAACCCGTACGGTAACACTAACCCGCGCCCTCACACGTACGCTCACCCTAAAGCGTTGTCATAGCCTCCCCTGGACCCTAAACCGTCCCTGTCCCCTAACCTTAAACCTAGCCCGAACCCTAACCCTAACGCTTCCCCGAAGCCTGACCCTCACCCGTCCCCTAATCCTAACCCGTACGCTAACACTAACCCGCGCCCTCACACGTACGCTCCCCCTAAAGCGTTGTCGTACCCTCCCCTGGAACCTAAACCGTCCCCGTCCCCTAACCCTAACCCTAGCCCGAACCCTAACCCTAACCCTTCCCCGAAGCCTGACCCTCACCGTACCCTAATCCTAACCCGTACGCTAACACTAACCCACGCCCTCACACGTACGCTCCCCCTAAAGCGTTGTCGTACCCTCCCCTGGACCCTAAACCGTCCCCGTCCCCTAACCCTAACCCTAGCCCGAACCCTAACCCTAACCCTTCCCCGAAGCCTGACCCTCACCCGTCCCCTAATCCTAACCTGTACGCTAACACTAACCCGCGCCCTGACACGTACGCTCCCCCTAAAGCGATGTCGTACCCTCCCCTGGACCCTAAACCGTCCCCGTCCCCTAACCCTAACCCTAGCCCGAACCCTAACCCTAACGCTTCCCCGAAGCCTGACCCTCACCCGTCCCCTAATCCTAACCCGTACGCTAACACTAACCCGCGCCGTCACACGTACGCTCCCCCTAAAGCGTTGTCTTACACTCATCTGGACCCTAAACCGTCCCCGTCCCCTAACCCTAACCCTAGCCCGAACCCTAACCCTAAGCCTTCCCCGAAGCCTGACCCCCACCCGTCCCCTAATCCTAACCCGTACGCTAACACTAACCCGCGCCCTCACACGTACGCTCCCCCTAAAGCGTTGTTGTACCCTCCCCTGGACCCTAAACCGTTCCCGTCCCCTAACCCTAACCCTAGCCCGAACCCTAACCCTAACGCTTCCCCGAAGCCTGACCCTCACCCATCCCCTAATCCTAACCCGTACGCTAACACTAACCCGCGCCCTCACACGTACGCTAACCCTAAAGCGTTGTCCTACCCTCCCCTGGACCCTAAACTGTCCCCGTCCCCTAACCCTAAACCTAGCCCGAACACTAACCCTAACGCTTCCCCGAAGTCTGACCCTCACCCGTCCCCTAATCCTAACCCGTACGCTAACACTAACCCGCGCCCTCACACGTACGCTCCCCCTAAAGCATTGTCGTTCTCTCACCTGGACCCTAAACCGTTCCCGTCCCCTAACCCTAACCCTAGCCCGAACCCTAACCCTAACCCTTCCCCGAAGCCTGACCCTCACCCGTCCCCTAATCCTAACCCGTACGCTAACACTAACCCGCGCCGTCACACGTACGCTCCCCTTAAAGCGTTGTCTTACACTCATCTGGACCCTAAACCGTCCCCGTCCCCTAACCCTAACCCTAGCCCGAACCCTAACCCTAAGCCTTCCCCGAAGCCTGACCCCCACCCGTCCCCTAATCCTAACCCGTACGCTAACACTAACCCGCGCCCTCACACGTACGCTCCCCCTAAAGCGTTGTCGTACCCTCCCCTGGACCCTAAACCATCCCCGTCCCCTAACCCTATCCCTAGCCCGAACCCTAACCCTAACCCTTCCCCGAAGCCTGACCCTCACCCGTCCCCTAATCGTAACCCGTACGCTAACACTAACCCGCGCCCTGACACGTACGCTCCCCCTAAAGCGTTGTCGTACCCTCCCCTGGACCCTAAACCGTCCCCGTCCCCTAACCCTAACCCTAGCCCGAACCCTAACCCTAAGCCTTCCCCGAAGCCTGACCCTCACCGAACCCTAATCCTAACCCGTACGCTAACACTAACCCACGCCCTCACACGTACGCTCCCCCTAAAGCGTTGTCGTACCCTCCCCTGGACCCTAAACCGTCCCCGTCCCCTAACCCTAACCCTTGCTCGAACCCTAACCCTAACGCTTCCCCGAAGCCTGAACCTCACCCGTCCCCTAATCCTAACCCGTACGCTAACACTAACCCGCGCCCTCACACGTACGCTCCCCCTAAAGCGTTGTCGTACCCTCCCCTGGACCCTAAACCGTCCCCGTCCCCGTCCCCTAACCCTAGCCCGAACCCTAACCCTAACCCTTCCCCGAAGCCGGACCCTCACCCGTCCCCTAATCCTAACCCGTACGCTAACACTAACCCGCGCCCTCACACGTCCGCTCCCCCTAAAGCGTTGTCGTACCCTCCCCTGGACCCTAAACCGTCCCCGTCCCCTAACCCTAACCCTAGCCCGAACCCTAACCCTAACCCTTCCCCGAAGCCTGACCCTCACCCGTCCCCTAATCCTAACCCGTACGCTAACACTAACCCGCGCCCTGACACGTACGCTCACCCTAAAGCGTTGTCATACCCTCCCCTGGACCCTAAACCGTCCCCGCCCCCTAACCCTAACCCTAGCCCGAACCCTAACCCTAACCCTTCCCCGAAGCCTGACCCTCACCCGTCCCCTAATCCTAACCCGTACGCTAACACTAACCCGCGCCCTCACACCTACGCTCCCCCTAAAGCGTTGTCGTACCGTCCCCTGGACCCTAAACCGTCCCCGTCCCCTAACCCTAACCCTAGCACGAACCCTAACCCTAACCCTTCCCCAAAGCCTGACCCTCACCCGTCCCCTAATCCTAACCCGTACGCTAACACTAACCCGCGCCCTCACACGTACGCTCCCCCTAAAGCGTTGTCGTGCCCTCACCTGGACCCTAAACCGTCCCCGTCTCCTAACCCTAACCCTAGCCCGAACTCTAACCCTAACCCTTCCCCGAAGCCTAACCCTCACCCGTCCCCTAATCCTAACCAGTACGTGAACACTAACCCGCGCCCTCACACGTACGCTCCCCCTAAAGCGCTGTCCTACCCTCACCTGTACCCTAAACCGTTACCATCCCCTAACCCTAACCCTATCCCGAACCCTAACCCTAACGCTTCCCCGAAGCCTGACCCTCACCCGTCCCCTAATCTTAACCCGTACGCTAACCCTAACCCGCGCCCTCACACGTAAGCTCCCCCTAAAGCCTTCTCGTACCCTCCCCTGGACCCTAAGCCGTCCCCGTCCCCTAACCCTAACCCTAACCCGAACCCTAACCCTAACACTTCCCCGAAGCCTGACCCTCACCAGTCCCCTAATCCTAAACCGTACGCTAACGCTAACCCGCGCCCTCACACGTACGCTCCCCCTAAAGCGTTGTCGTACCCTCCCCTGGACACTAAACCGTCCCCGTCCCCTAACCCTAACCCTAGCCCGAAGCCTGACCATCACCCGTCCCCTAATCCTAACCCGTACGCTAACACTAACCCGCGCCCTGACACGTACGCTCCCCCTAAAGCGTTGTCGTACCCTCCCCTGGACCCTAAACCGTCCCCGTCCCCTAACCCTAACGCTAGCCCGAACCCTAACCCTAACACTTCCCCGAAGCCTGACCCTCACCCGTCCCCTAATCCTAACCTGTACGCTAACACTAACCCGCGCCCTCACACCTACGCTCCCCCTAAAGCGTTGTCGTACCCTCCCCTGGACCCTAAACCGTCCCCGTCCCCTAACCCTAACCCTAGCCCGAACCCTAACCCTAAGCCTTCCCCGAAGCCTGACCCTCACCCGTCCCCTAATCCTAACCCGTACGCTAACACTAACCTGCGCCCTCACACGTACGCTCCCCCTAAAGCGTTGTCGTACCCTCCCCTGGACCCTAAACCGTCCCCATCCCCTAACCCTAACCCTAGCCCGAACCCTAACCCTAAGCCTTCCCCGAAGCCTGACCCTCACCCGTCCCCTAATCCTAACCCGTACGCTAACACTAACCCGCGCCCTCACACGTACGCTCCCCCTAAAGCGTTGTCGTACCCTCCCCTGGACCCTAAACCGTCCCCGTCCCCTAACCCTAACCCTAGCCCGAACCCTAACCCTAACCCTTCCCCGAAGCCTGACCCTCACCCGTCCCCTAATCCTAACCCGTACGCTAACACTAACCCGCGCCCTCACACGTACGCTCCCCCTAAAGCGTTGTCGTACCCTCCCCTGGACCCTAAACCGTCCCCTAACCCTAACCCTAACCCTAGCCTGAACCCTAACCCTAACCCTTCCCCGAAGCCTGACCCTCACCCGTCCCCTAATCCTAACCCGTACGCTAACACTAACCCGCGCCCTCACACGTACGCTCCCCCTAAAGCGTTGTCGTACCCTCCCCTGGACCCTAAACCGTCCCCGTCCCCTAACCCTAACCCTAGCCCGAACCCTAACCCTAACCCTTCCCCGAAGCCTGAGCCTCACCCATCCCCTAATCCTAACCCGTACGCTAACACTAACCCGCTCCCTCACACGTAAGCTCACCCTAAAGCGTTGTCGTACCCTCACCTGGACCCTAAACCGTCCCCGTCCCCTAACCCTAAACCTAGCCCGAACCCTAACCCTAACGCTTCCCCGAAGCCTGACCCTCACCCGTCCCCTAATCCTAACCCGTACGCTAACACTAACCTGCGCCCTCACACGTACGCTCCCCCTAAAGCGTTGTCGTACCCTCCCCTGGACCCTAAACCGTCCCCGTCCCCTATCCCTAACCCTAGCCCGAACCCTAACCCTAACCCTTCCCCGAAGCCTGACCCTCACCCGTCCCCTAATCCTAACCCGTACGCTAACACTAACCCGCGCCCTCACACGTACGCTCCCCCTAAAGCGTTGTCGTACCCTCCCCTGGACCCTAAACTGTCCCCGTCCCCTAACCCTAACCCTAGCCCGAACCCTAACCCTAACCCATCCCCGAAGCCTGACCCTCACCCGTCCCCTAATCATAACCTGTACGCTAACACTAACCCGCGCCCTCACACGTATGCTCCCCCTAAATCGTTGTCGTCCCCTCACCTGGACCCTAAACCGTCCCCGTCCCCTAACCCTAACCCTAACCCTTCCCCGAAGCCTGACCCTCACCCGTCCCCTAATCCTAACCCGTACGCTAACACTAACCCGCGCCCTCACACGTACGCTCCCCCTAAAGCATTGTCGTACCCTCCCCTGGACCCTAAACCGTCCCCGTCCCCTAACCCTAACCCTAGCCCGAACCCTAACCCTAACCCTTCCCCGAAACCTGACCCTCACCCGTCCCCTAATCCTAACCCGTACGCTAACACTAACCCACGCCCTCACACGTATGCTCCCCCTAAAGCGTTGTCGTACCCTCCCCTGGACCCTAAACCGTCCCCGTCCCCTAACCCTAACCCTAGCCCGAACCCTAACCCTAAGCCTTCCCCGAAGGCTGACCCTCACCCGTCCCCTAATCCTAACCCGTACGCTAACACTAACCCGCGCCCTCACACGTACGGTCCCCCTAAAGCGTTGTCGTACCCTCCCCTGGACCCTAAACCGTCCCCGTCCCCTAACCCTAACCCTAGCCCGAACCCTAACCCTAACCCTTCCCCGAAGCCTGACCCTCACCCGTCCCCTAATCCTAACCCGTACGCTAACACTAACCTGCGGCCTAACACGTACGCTCCCCCAAAAGCGTTGTCGTACCCTCCCCTGGACCCTAAACCGTCCCCGTCCCCTAACCCTAACCCTAGCCTGAACCCTAACCCTAACCCTTCCACGAAGCCTGATCCTCACCCGTCCCCTAATTCTAACCCGTACGCTAAAACTAACCCGCGCCCTCACACGTACGCTCCCCCTAAAGCGTTGTCGTACCCTCCCCTGGACCCTAAACCGTCCCCGTCCCCTAACCCTAACCCTAGCCCGAACCCTAACCCTAACCCTTACCCGAAGCCTGACCCTCACGCGTCCCCTAATCCTAACCCGTACGCTAACACTAACCCACGCCCTCACACGTACGCTCCCCCTAAAGCGTTGTCGTACCCTCCCCTGGACCCTAAACCGTTCCCGTCCCCTAACCCTAACCCTAGCCCGAACCCTAACCCTAACCCTTCCCCGAAGCCTGACCCTCACTCGTCCCCTAATCCTACCCCGTACGCTAACACTAACCCACGCCCTCACACGTACGCTCCCCCTAAAGCGTTGTCGTACCCTCCCCTGGACCCTAAACCGTCCCCGTCCCCTAACCCTAACCCTAACCCGATCCCTAACCCTAACCCTTCCCCGAAGCCTGACCCCCACCCGTCCCCTAATCCTAACCCGTACGCTAACACTAACCCGCGCCCTCACACGTACGCTCCCCCTAAAGCGTTGTCGTACCCTCCCCTGGACCCTAAACCATCCCCGTCCCCTAACCCTAACCCTAGCCCGAACCCTAACCCTAACCCTTCCCCGAAGCCTGACCCTCACCCGTCCCCTAATCCTAACCCGTACGCTAACACTAACCCACGCCCTCGCACGTACGATCCCCCTAAAGCATTGTCGTACCCTCACCTGGACCCTAAACCGTCCCCGTCCCCTAACCCTAACCCTAGCCCGAACCCTAACCCTAACGCTTCCCCGAAGCCTGACCCTCACCCGTCCCCTAATCCTAACCCGTTATCTAACACTAACCCGCGCCGTCACACGTACGCTCCCCCTAAAGCGTTGTCGTACACTCATCTGGACCCTAAACCGTCCCCGTCCCCTAACCCTAACCCTAGCCCGAACCCTAACCCTAAGCCTTCCCCGAAGCCTGACCCCCACCCGTCCCCTAATCCTAATCCGTACGCTAACACTAACCTGCGCCCTCACACGTACGCTCCCCCTAAAGCGTTGTCGTACCCTCACCTGGACCCTAAACCGTCCCCGTCCCCTAACCCTAACCCTAGCCCGAACCCTAACCCTAACCCTTACCCGAAGCCTGACCCTCACCCGTCCCCTAATCCTAACCCGTACGCTAACACTAACCCGCGCCCTCACACGTACGCTCCCCCTAAAGCGTTGTCGTACCCTCCCCTGGACCCTAAACCGTCCCCGTCCCCTAACCCTAACCCTAGCCCGAACCCTAACCCTAACCCTTCCCCGAAGCCTGACCCTCACCCGTCCCCTAATCCTAACCCGTACGCTAACACTAACCCGCGCCCTCACACCTACGCTCCCCCTAAAGCGTTGTCGTACCCTCCCCTGGACCCTAAACCGTCCCCGTCCCCTAACCCTAACCCTAGCACGAACCCTAACCCTAACCCTTCCCCGAAGCCTGACCCTCACCCGTCCCCTAATCCTAACCCGTACGCTAACACTAACCCGCGCCCTCACATGTACGCTCCCCCTAAAGCGTTGTCGTGCCCTCACCTGGACCCTAAACCGTCCCCGTCCCCTAACCCTAACCCTAGCCCGAACTCTAACCCTAACGCTTCCCCGAAGCCTAACCCTCACCCGTCCCCTAATCCTAACCAGTACGTGAACACTAACCCGCGCCCTCACACGTACGCTCCCCCTAAAGCGTTGTCGTACCCTCACCTGGACCCTAAACCGTCCCCGTCCCCTAACCCTAACCCTAGCCCGAACCCTAACCCTAACCCTTCCCCGAAGCCTGACCCTCACCCGTCCCCTAATCCTAACCCGTACGCTAACACTAACCCGCGCCCTCACACGTACGCTCCCCCTAAAGCGTTGTCGTACCCTCCCCTGGACCCTAAACCGTCCCCGTCCCCTAACCCTAACCCTAGCCCGAACCCTAACCCTAACCCTTCCCCGAAGCCTGACCCTCCCCCGTCCCCTAATCCTAACCCGTACGCTAACACTAACCCACGCCCTCACACGTATGCTCCCCCTAAAGCGTTGTCGTACCCTCCCCTGGACCCTAAACCGTCCCCGTCCCCTAACCCTAACCCTAGCCCGAACCCTAACCCTAAGCCTTCCCCGAAGCCTGACCCTCACCCGTCCCCTAATCCTAACCCGTACGCTAACACTAACCCGCGCCCTCACACGTACGCTCCCCCTAAAGCGTTGTCGTACCCTCCCCTGGACCCTAAACCGTCCCCGTCCCCTAACCCTAACCCTAGCCCGAACCCTAACCCTAAGCCTTCCCCGAAGCCTGACCCTCACCGTACCCTAATCCTAACCCGTACGCTAACACTAACCCACGCCCTCACACGTACGCTCCCCCTAAAGCGTTGTCGTACCCTCCCCTGGACCCTAAACCGTCCCCGTCCCCTAACCCTAACCCTTGCCCGAACCCTAACCCTAACGCTTCCCCGAAGCCTGAACCTCACCCGTCCCCTAATCCTAACCCGTACGCTAACATTAACCCGCGCCCTCACACGTACGCTCCCCCTAAAGCGTTGTCGTACCCTCCCCTGGACCCTAAACCGTCCCCGTCCCCTAACCCTAACCCTAGCCCGAACCCTAACCCTAACCCTTCCCCGAAGCCTGACCCTCACCCGTCCCCTAATCCTAACTCGTACGCTAACACTAATCCGCGCCCTCACACGTACGCTCTCCCTAAAGCGTTGTCGTACCCTCCCCTGGACCCTAAACCGTCCCCGACCCCTAACCCTAACCCTAGCCCGAACCCTAACCCTAACCCTTCCCCGAAGCCGGACCCTCACCCGTCCCCTAATCCTAACCCGTACGCTAACACTAACCCGCGCCCTCACATGTACGCTCCCCCTAAAGCGTTGTCGTGCCCTCACCTGGACCCTAAACCGTCCCCGTCCCCTAACCCTAGCCCGAACTCTAACCCTAACCCTTCCCCGAAGCCTAACCCTCACCCGTCCCCTAATCCTAACCAGTACGTGAACACTAACCCGCGCCCTCACACGTACGCTCCCCCTAAAGCGTTGTCGTACCCTCACCTGGACCCAAAACCGTCCCCGTCCCCTAACCCTAACCCTAGCCCGAACCCTAACCCTAACCCTTCCCCGAAGCCTGACCCTCACCCGTCCCCTAATCTTAACCCGTACGCTAACCCTAACCCGCGCCCTCACACGTAAGCTCCCCCTAAAGCCTTGTCGTACCCTCCCCTGGACCCTAAGCCGTCCCCGTCCCCTAACCCTAACCCTAACCCGAACCCTAACCCTAACCCTTCCCCGAAGCCTGACCCTCACCCGTCCCCTAATCCTAACCCTTACGCTAACGCTAACCCGCGCCCTCACACGTACGCTCCCCCTAAAGCGCTGTCGTACCCTCCCCTGGACACTAAACCGTCCCCGTCCCCTAACCCTAACCCTAGCCCGAAGCCTGACCATCACCCGTCCCCTAATCCTAACCCGTACGCTAACACTAACCCGCGCCCTCACACGTACGCTCCCCCTAAAGCGTTGTCATACCCTCCCCTGGACCCTAAACCGTCCCCGTCTCCTAACCCTAACCCTAGCCCGAACCCTAACCCTAACCCTTCCCCGAAGCCTGACCCTCACCCGTCCCCTAATCCTAACCCGTACGCTAACACTAACCCGCGCCCTCACACGTACGCTCCCCCTAAAGCGTTGTCGTACCCTCCCCTGGACCCTAAACCGTCCCCGTCCCCTAACCCTAACCCTAGCCCGAACCCTAACCCTAAGCCTTCCCCGAAGCCTGACCCTCACCCGTCCCCTAATCCTAACCCGTACGCTAACACTAACCCGCGCCCTCACACGTACGCTCCCCCTAAAGCGTTGTCGTACCCTCCCCTGGACCCTAAACCGTCCCCGTCCCCTAACCCTAACCCTAGCCCGAACCCTAACCCTAACCCTTCCCCGAAGCCTGACCCTCACCCGTCCCCTAATCCTAACCCGTACGCTAACACTAACCCGCGCCCTCACACGTATGCTCCCCCTAAAGCGTTGTCGTACCCTCCCCTGGACCCTAAACCGTCCCCGTCCCCTAACCCTAACCCTAGCCCGAACCCTAACCCTAAGCCTTCCCCGAAGCCTGACCCTCACCCGTCCCCTAATCCTAACCCGTACGCTAACACTAACCTGCGGCCTCACACGTACGCTCCCCCAAAAGCGTTGTCGTACCCTCCCCTGGACCCTAAACCGTCCCCGTCCCCTAACCCTAACCCTAGCCTGAACCCTAACCCTAACCCTTCCACGAAGCCTGATCCTCACCCGTCCCCTAATCCTAACCCGTACGCTAACACTAACCCGCGCCCTCACACGTACGCTCCCCCTAAAGCGTTGTCGTAACCTCCCCTGGACCCTAAACCGTCCCCGTCCCCTAACCCTAACCCTAGCCCGAACCCTAACCCTAACCCTTACCCGAAGCCTGACCCTCACGCGTCCCCTAATCCTAACCCGTACGCTAACACTAACCCGCGCCCTCACACGTACGCTCCCCCTAAAGCGTTTTCGTACCCTCCCCTGGACCCTAAACCGTTCCCGTCCCCTAACCCTAACCCTAGCCCGAACCCTAACCCTAACCCTTCCCCGAAGCCTGACCCTCACCCGTCCCCTAATCCTAACCCGTACGCTAACACTAACCCGCGCCGTCACACGTACGCTCCCCCTAAAGCGTTGTCGTACACTCATCTGGACCCTAAACCGTCCCCGTCCCCTAACCCTAACCCTAGCCCGAACCCTAACCCTAAGCCTTCCCCGAAGCCTGACCCCCACCCGTCGCCTAATCCTAACCCGTACGCTAACACTAACCTGCGCCCTCACACGTACGCTCCCCCTAAAGCGTTGTCATACCCTCACCTGGACCCTAAACCGTCCCCGTCCCCTAACCCTAACACTAGCCCGAACCCTAACCCTAACCCTTCCCCGAAGCCTGACCCTCACCCGTCCCCTAATCCTAACCCGTACGCTAACACTAACCCACGCCCTCACACGTACGCTCCCCCTAAAGCATTGTCCTACCCTCACCTGTACCCTAAACCGTTACCGTCCCCTAACCCTAACCCTAGCCCGAACCCTAACCCTAACGCTTCCCCGAAGCCTGACCCTCACCCGTCCCCTAATCCTAACCCGTACGCTAACACTAACCCGCGCCCTCACACGTACGCTCCCCCTAAAGCGTTGTCGTACCCTCACCTGGACCCTAAACCGTCCCCGTCCCCTAACCCTAACCCTAGCCCGAACCCTAACCCTAACGCTTCCCCGAAGCCTGACCCTCACCCGTCCGCTACTCCTAACCCGTACGCTAACACTAAACCGCGCCCTCACACGTACGCTCCCCCTAAAGCGTTGTCGTACCCTCCCCTGGACCCTAAACCGTCCCCGTCCCCTAACCCTATCCCTAGCCCGACCCCTAACCCTAACGCTTCCCCGAAGCCTGACCCTCACCGTTCCCTAATCCTAACCCGTACGCTAACACTAACCCACGCTCTCACACGTACGCTCCCCCTAAAGCGTTGTCGTACCCTCCCCTGGACCCTAAACCGTCCCCGTCCTCTAACCCTAACCCTTGCCCGAACCCTAACCCTAACGCTTCCCCGAAGCCTGACCCTCACCCGTCCCCTAATCCTAACCCGTACGCTAACACTAACCCGCGCCCTCACACGTACGCTCCCCCTAAAGCGTTGTCGTACCCTCCCGTGGACCCTAAACCGTCCCCGTCCCCTAACCCTAACCCTAGCCCGAACCCTAACCCTAACCCTTCCCCGAAGCCTGACCCTCACCCGACCCCTAATCCTAACCCGTACGCTAACACTAACCCGCGCCCTCACACGTACGCTCACCCTAAAGCGTTGTCATACCCTCCCCTGGACCCTAAATTGTCCCCGTCCCCTAACCCTAACCCTAGCCCGAACCCTAACCCTAACGCTTCCCCGAAGCCTGACCCTCACCCGTCCCCTAATCCTAAACCGTACGCTAACACTAACCCGCGCCCTCACACGTACGCTCCCCCTAAAGCGTTGTTGTACCCTCCCCTGGACCCTAAACCGTTCCCGTCCCCTAACCCTAACCCTAGCCCGAACCCTAACCCTAACGCTTCCCCGAAGCCTGACCCTCACCCATCCCCTAATCCTAACCCGTACGCTAACACTAACCCGCGCCCTCACACGTACGCTAACCCTAAAGCGTTGTCCTACCCTCCCCTGGACCCTAAACTGTCCCCGTCCCCTAACCCTAAACCTAGCCCGAACACTAACCCTAACGCTTCCCCGAAGTCTGACCCTCACCCGTCCCCTAATCCTAACCCGTACGCTAACACTAACCCGCGCCCTCACACGTACGCTCCCCCTAAAGCATTGTCGTTCTCTCACCTGGACCCTAAACCGTCCCCGTCCCCTAACCCTAACCCTAGCCCGAACCCTAACCCTAACCCTTCCCCGAAGCCTGACCCTCACCCGTCCCCTAATCCTAACCCGTACGCTAACGCTAACCCGCGCCCTCACACGTACGCTCCCCCTAAAGCGTTGTCGTACCCTCCCCTGGACCCTAAACCGTCCCCGTCCCCTAACTCTAACCCTAGCCCGAACCCTAACCCTAACCCTTCCCCGAAGCCTGACCCTCACCCGTCCCCTAATCCTAACCCGTACGCTAACACTAACCCGCGCCCTCACACGTACTCTCCCCCTAAAGCGTTGTCGTACCCTCCCCTGGACCCTAAACCGTCCCCGTCCCCTAACCCTAACCCTAGCCCGAACCCTAACCCTAACACTTCCCCGAAGCCTGACCCTCACCCGTCCCCTAATCCTAACCCGTACGCTAACACTAACCCGCGCCCTCACACGTACGCTCCCCCTAAAGCGTTGTCGTACCCTCCCCTGGACCCTAAACCGTCCCCGTCCCCTAACCCTAACCCTAGCCCGAACCCTAACCCTAAGCCTTCCCCGAAGCCTGACCCTCACCCGTCCCCTAATGCTAACCCGTACGGTAACACTAACCCGCGCCCTCACACGTACGCTCACCCTAAAGCGTTGTCATACCCTCCCCTGGACCCTAAACCGTCCCTGTCCCCTAACCTTAAACCTAGCCCGAACCCTAACCCTAACGCTTCCCCGAAGCCTGACCCTCACCCGTCCCCTAATCCTAACCCGTATGCTAACACTAACCCGCGCCCTCACACGTACGCTCCCCCTAAAGCGTTGTCGTACCCTCCCCTGGAACCTAAACCGTCCCCGTCCCCTAACCCTAACCCTAGCCCGAAGCCTGACCATCACCCGTCCCCTAATCCTAACCCGTACGCTAACACTAACCCGCGCCCTGACACGTACGCTCCCCCTAAAGCGTTGTCGTACCCTCCCCTGGACCCTAAACCGTCCCCGTCCCCTATCCCTAACCCTAGCCCGAACCCTAACCCTAACCCTTCCCCGAAGCCTGACCCTCACCCGTCCCCTAATCCTAACCCGTACGCTAACACTAACCCGCGCCCTCACACGTACGCTCCCCCTAAAGCGTTGTCGTACCCTCCCCTGGACCCTAAACTGTCCCCGTCCCCTAACCCTAACCCTAGCCCGAACCCTAACCCTAACCCATCCCCGAAGCCTGACCCTCACCCGTCCCCTAATCATAACCTGTACGCTAACACTAACCCGCGCCCTCACACGTACGCTCCCCCTAAAGCGTTGTCGTCCCCTCACCTGGACCCTAAACCGTCCCCGTCCCCTAACCCTAACCCTAGCCCGAACCCTAACCCTAACCCTTCCCCGAAGCCTGACCCTCACACGTCCCCTAATCCTAACCCGTACGCTAACACTAACCCGCGCCCTCACACGTACGCTCCCCCTAAAGCGTTGTCGTACCCTCCCCTGGACCCTAAACCGTCCCCGTCCCCTAACCCTAACCCTAGCCCGAACCCTAACCCTAACCCTTCCCCGAAGCCTGACCCTCACCCGTCCCCTAATCCTAACCCGTACGCTAACACTAACCCGCGCCCTCACACGTATGCTCCCCCTAAAGCGTTGTCGTACCCTCCCCTGGACCCTAAACCGTCCCCGTCCCCTAACCCTAACCCTAGCCCGAACCCTAACCCTAAGCCTTCCCCGAAGGCTGACCCTCACCCGTCCCCTAATCCTAACCCGTACGCTAACACTAACCCGCGCCCTCACACGTACGGTCCCCCTAAAGCGTTGTCGTACCCTCCCCTGGACCCTAAACCGTCCCCGTCCCCTAACCCTAACCCTAGCCCGAACCCTAACCCTAACCCTTCCCCGAAGCCTGACCCTCACCCGTCCCCTAATCCTAACCCGTACGCTAACACTAACCTGCGGCCTAACACGTACGCTCCCCCAAAAGCGTTGTCGTACCCTCCCCTGGACCCTAAACCGTCCCCGTCCCCTAAGCCTAACCCTAGCCAGAACCCTAACCCTAACCCTTCCACGAAGCCTGATCCTCACCCGTCCCCTAATCCTAACCCGTACGCTAACACTAACCCGCGCCCTCACACGTACGCTCCCCCTAAAGCGTTGTCGTACCCTCCCCTGGACCCTAAACCGTCCCCGTCCCCTAACCCTAACCCTAGCCCGAACCCTAACCCTAACCCTTACCCGAAGCCTGACCCTCACGCGTCCCCTAATCCTAACCCGTACGCTAACACTAACCCGCGCCCTCACACGTACGCTCCCCCTAAAGCGTTGTCGTACCCTCCCCTGGACCCTAAACCGTCCCCGTCCCCTAACCCTAACCCTAGCCCGAACCCTAACCCTAACCCTTCCCCGAAGCCTGACCCTCACCCGTCCCCTAATCCTAACCCGTACGCTAAAACTAACCCGCGCCCTCATACCTACGCTCCCCCTAAAGCGTTGTCGTACCCTGCCCTGGACCCTAAACCGTCCCCGTCCCCTAACCCTAACCCTAGCACGAACCCTAACCCTAACCCTTCCCCAAAGCCTGACCCTCACCCGTCCCCTAATCCTAACCCGTACGCTAACACTAACCCGCGCCCTCACACGTACGCTCCCCCTAAAGCGTTGTCGTGCCCTCACCTGGACCCTAAACCGTCCCCGTCCCCTAACCCTAACCCTAGCCCGAACTCTAACCCTAACCCTTCCCCGAAGCCTAACCCTCACCCGTCCCCTAATCCTAACCAGTACGTGAACACTAACCCGCGCCCTCACACGTACGCTCCCCCTAAAGCGTTGTCCTACCCTCACCTGTACCCTAAACCGATACCATCCCCTAACCCTAACCCTATCCCGAACCCTAACCCTAACGCTTCCCCGAAGCCTGACCCTCACCCGTCCCCTAATCTTAACCCGTACGCTAACCCTAACCCGCGCCCTCACACGTAAGCTCCCCCTAAAGCCTTGTCGTACCCTCCCCTGGACCCTAAGCCGTCCCCGTCCCCTAACCCTAACCCTAACCCGAACCCTAACCCTAACACTTCCCCGAAGCCTGACCCTCACCAGTCCCCTAATCCTAAACCGTACGCTAACGCTAACCCGCGCCCTCACACGTACGCTCCCCCTAAAGCGTTGTCGTACCCTCCCCTGGACACTAAACCGTCCCCGTCCCCTAACCCTAACCCTAGCCCGAAGCCTGACCATCACCCGTCCCCTAATCCTAACCCGTACGCTAACACTAACCCGCGCCCTCACACGTACGCTCCCCCTAAAGCGTTGTCGTACCCTCCCCTGGACCCTAAACCGTCCCCGTCCCCTATCCCTAACCCTAGCCCGAACCCTAACCCTAACCCTTCCCCGAAGCCTGACCCTCACCCGTCCCCTAATCCTAACCCGTACGCTAACACTAACCCGCGCCCTCACACGTACGCTCCCCCTAAAGCGTTGTCGTACCCTCCCCTGGACCCTAAACTGTCCCCGTCCCCTAACCCTAACCCTAGCCCGAACCCTAACCCTAACCCATCCCCGAAGCCTGACCCTCACCCGTCCCCTAATCATAACCTGTACGCTAACACTAACCCGCGCCCTCACACGTACGCTCCCCCTAAAGCGTTGTCGTCCCCTCACCTGGACCCTAAACCGTCCCCGTCCCCTAACCCTAACCCTAGCCCGAACCCTAACCCTAACCCTTCCCCGAAGCCTGACCCTCACCCGTCCCCTAATCCTAACCCGTACGCTAACACTAACCCGCGCCCTCACACGTACGCTCCCCCTAAAGCGTTGTCGTACCCTCCCCTGGACCCTAAACCGTCCCCGTCCCCTAACCCTAACCCTAGCCCGAACCCTAACCCTAACCCTTCCCCGAAGCCTGACCCTCACCCGTCCCCTAATCCTAACCCGTACGCTAACACTAACCCGCGCCCTCACACGTATGCTCCCCCTAAAGCGTTGTCGTACCCTCCCCTGGACCCTAAACCGTCCCCGTCCCCTAACCCTAACCCTAGCCCGAACCCTAACCCTAAGCCTTCCCCGAAGGCTGACCCTCACCCGTCCCCTAATCCTAACCCGTACGCTAACACTAACCCGCGCCCTCACACGTACGGTCCCCCTAAAGCGTTGTCGTACCCTCCCCTGGACCCTAAACCGTCCCCGTCCCCTAACCCTAACCCTAGCCCGAACCCTAACCCTAACCCTTCCCCGAAGCCTGACCCTCACCCGTCCCCTAATCCTAACCCGTACGCTAACACTAACCTGCGGCCTAACACGTACGCTCCCCCAAAAGCGTTGTCGTACCCTCCCCTGGACCCTAAACCGTCCCCGTCCCCTAAGCCTAACCCTAGCCTGAACCCTAACCCTAACCCTTCCACGAAGCCTGATCCTCACCCGTCCCCTAATCCTAACCCGTACGCTAACACTAACCCGCGCCCTCACACGTACGCTCCCCCTAAAGCGTTGTCGTACCCTCCCCTGGACCCTAAACCGTCCCCGTCCCCTAACCCTAACCCTAGCCCGAACCCTAACCCTAACCCTTACCCGAAGCCTGACCCTCACGCGTCCCCTAATCCTAACCCGTACGCTAACACTAACCCGCGCCCTCACACGTACGCTCCCCCTAAAGCGTTGTTGTACCCTCCCCTGGACCCTAAACCGTCCCCGTCCCCTAACCCTAACCCTAGCCCGAACCCTAACCCTAACCCTTCCCCGAAGCCTGACCCTCACTCGTCCCCTAATCCTAACCCGTACGCTAACACTAACCCGCGCCCTCACACGTACGCTCCCCCTAAAGCGTTGTCGTACCCTCCCCTGGACCCTAAACCGTCCCCGTCACCTAACCCTAACCCTAGCCCGATCCCTAACCCTAACCCTTCCCCGAAGCCTGACCCCCACCCGTCCCCTAATCCTAACCCGTACGCTAACACTAACCCGCGCCCTCACACGTACGCTCCCCCTAAAGCGTTGTCGTACCCTCCCCTGGACCCTAAACCGTCCCCGTCCCCTAACCCTAACCATAACCCGAACCCTAACCCTTCCCCGAAGCCTGACCCTCACCCGTCCCCTAATCCTAACCCGTACGCTAACACTAACCCACGCCCTCGCACGTACGATCCCCCTAAAGCATTGTCGTACCCTCACCTGGACCCTAAACCGTCCCCGTCCCCTAACCCTAACCCTCGCCCGAACCCTAACCCTAACGCTTCCCCGAAGCCTGACCCTCACCCGTCCCCTAATCCTAACCCGTTATCTAACACTAACCCGCGCCGTCACACGTACGCTCCCCCTAAAGCGTTGTCGTACCCTCCCCTGGACCCTAAACCGTCCCCGTCCCCTAACCCTAACCCTAGCCCGAACCCTAACCCTAACCCTTCCCCGAAGCCTGACCCTCACCCGTCCCCTAATCCTAACCCGTACGCTAACACTAACCCGCGCCCTCACACCTACGCTCCCCCTAAAGCGTTGTCGTACCCTCCCCTGGACCCTAAACCGTCCCCGTCCCCTAACCCTAACCCTAGCACGAACCCTAACCCTAACCCTTCCCCGAAGCCTGACCCTCACCCGTCCCCTAATCCTAACCCGTACGCTAACACTAACCCGCGCCCTCACATGTACGCTCCCCCTAAAGCGTTGTCGTGCCCTCACCTGGACCCTAAACCGTCCCCGTCCCCTAACCCTAACCCTAGCCCGAACTCTAACCCTAACGCTTCCCCGAAGCCTAACCCTCACCCGTCCCCTAATCCTAACCAGTACGTGAACACTAACCCGCGCCCTCACACGTACGCTCCCCCTAAAGCGTTGTCGTACCCTCACCTGGACCCTAAACCGTCCCCGTCCCCTAACCCTAACCCTAGCCCGAACCCTAACCCTAACCCTTCCCCGAAGCCTGACCCTCACCCGTCCCCTAATCCTAACCCGTACGCTAACACTAACCCGCGCCCTCACACGTACGCTCCCCCTAAAGCGTTGTCGTACCCTCCCCTGGACCCTAAACCGTCCCCGTCCCCTAACCCTAACCCTAGCCCGAACCCTAACCCTAACCCTTCCCCGAAGCCTGACCCTCACCCGTCCCCTAATCCTAACCCGTACGCTAACACTAACCCACGCCCTCACACGTATGCTCCCCCTAAAGCGTTGTCGTACCCTCCCCTGGACCCTAAACCGTCCCCGTCCCCTAACCCTAACCCTAGCCCGAACCCTAACCCTAAGCCTTCCCCGAAGCCTGACCCTCACCCGTCCCCTAATCCTAACCCGTACGCTAACACTAACCCGCGCCCTCACACGTACGCTCCCCCTAAAGCGTTGTCGTACCCTCCCCTGGACCCTAAACCGTCCCCGTCCCCTAACCCTAACCCTAGCCCGAACCCTAACCCTAAGCCTTCCCCGAAGCCTGACCCTCACCGTACCCTAATCCTAACCCGTACGCTAACACTAACCCACGCCCTCACACGTACGCTCCCCCTAAAGCGTTGTCGTACCCTCCCCTGGACCCTAAACCGTCCCCGTCCCCTAACCCTAACCCTTGCCCGAACCCTAACCCTAACGCTTCCCCGAAGCCTGAACCTCACCCGTCCCCTAATCCTAACCCGTACGCTAACATTAACCCGCGCCCTCACACGTACGCTCCCCCTAAAGCGTTGTCGTACCCTCCCCTGGACCCTAAACCGTCCCCGTCCCCTAACCCTAACCCTAGCCCGAACCCTAACCCTAACCCTTCCCCGAAGCCTGACCCTCACCCGTCCCCTAATCCTAACCCGTACGCTAACACTAATCCGCGCCCTCACACGTACGCTCTCCCTAAAGCGTTGTCGTACCCTCCCCTGGACCCTAAACCGTCCCCGACCCCTAACCCTAACCCTAGCCCGAACCCTAACCCTAACCCTTCCCCGAAGCCGGACCCTCACCCGTCCCCTAATCCTAACCCGTACGCTAACACTAAACCGCGCCCTCACACGTACGCTCACACTAAAGCGTTGTCATACACTCCCCTGGTCCCTAAACCGTCCCCGTGTCCTAACCCTAAACCTAGCCCGAACCCTAACCCTAACGCTTCCCCGAAGCCTGACCCTCACCCGTCCCCTAATCCTAACCCGTACGCTAACACTAACCCGCGCCCTCACACGTACGCTTCCCCTAAAGCGTTGTCGTACCCTCCCCTGGAACCTAAACCGTCCCCGTCCCCGTCCCCTAACCCTAGCCCGAACCCTAACCCTAACGCTTCCCCGAAGCCTGACCCTCACCCGTCCCCTAATCCTAACCCGTACGCTAACACTAACCCGCGCCGTCACACGTACGCTCCCCCTAAAGCGTTGTCGTACACTCATCTGGACCCTAAACCTTCCCCGTCCCCTAACCCTAAGCCTAGCCCGAACCCTAACCCTAAGCCTTCCCCGAAGCCTGACCCCCACCCGTCCCCTAATCCTAACCCGTACGCTAACACTAACCTGCGCCCTCACACGTACGCTCCCCCTAAAGCGTTGTCGTACCCTCACCTGGACCCTAAACCGTCCCCGTCCCCTAACCCTAACACTAGCCCGAACCCTAACCCTAACCCTTACCCGAAGCCTGACCCTCACCCGTCCCCTAATCCTAACCCGTACGCTAACACTAACCCGCGCCCTGACACGTACGCTCCCCCTAAAGCGTTGTCGTACCCTCCCCTGGACCCTAAACCGTCCCCGTCCCCTAACCCTAACCCTAGCCCGAACCCTAACCCTAACCCTTCCCCGAAGACTGACCCTCACCCGTCCCCTAATCCTAACCCGTACGCTAACACTAACCCGCGCCCTCACACCTACGCTCCCCCTAAAGCGTTGTCGTAACCTCCCCTGGACCCTAAACCGTCCCCGTCCCCTAACCCTAACCCTAGCACGAACCCTAACCCTAACACTTCCCCGAAGCCTGACCCTCACCCGTCCCCTAATCCTAACCCGTACGCTAACACTAACCCGCGCCCTCACATGTACGCTCCCCCTAAAGCGTTGTCGTGCCCTCACCTGGACCTTAAACCTTCCCCGTCCCCTAACCCTAACCCTAGCCTGAACTCTAACCCTAACGCTTCCCCGAAGCCTAACCCTCACCCGTCCCCTAATCCTAACCAGTACGTGAACACTAACCCGCGCCCTCACACGTACGCTCCCACTAAAGCGTTGTCGTACCCTCACCTGGACCCTAAACCGTCCCCGTCCCCTAACCCTAACCCTAGCCCGAACCCTAACCCTAACCCTTCCCCGAAGCCTGACCCTCACCCATCCCCTAATCCTAACCCGTACGCTAACACTAACCCGCGCCCTCACACGTACGCTCCCCCTAAAGCGTTGTCGTACCCTCCCCTGGACCCTAAACCGTCCCCGTCCCCTAACCCTAACCCTAGCCCGAACCCTAACCCTAACCCTTCCCCGAAGCCTGACCCTCACCCGTCCCCTAATCCTAACCCGTACGCTAACACTAACCCGCGCCCTCACACGTACGCTCCCCCTAAAGCGTTGTCGTACCCTCCCCTGGACCCTAAACCGTCCCCGTCCCCTAACCCTAACCCTAGTCCGAACCCTAACCCTAACCCTTACCCGAAGCCTGACCCTCACGCGTCCCCTAATCCTAACCCGTACGCTAACACTAACCCGCGCCCTCACACGTACGCTCCCCCTAAAGCGTTGTCGTACCCTCCCCTGGACCCTAAACCGTCCCCGTCCCCTAACCCTAACCCTAGCCCGAACCCTAACCCTAACCCTTCCCCGAAGCCTGACCCTCACTCGTCCCCTAATCCGAACCCGTACGCTAACACTAACCCGCGCCCTCACACGTACGCTCCCCCTAAAGCGTTGTCGTACCCTCCCCTGGACCCTAAACCGTCCCCGTCCCCTAACCCTAACCCTAGCCCGATCCCTAACCCTAACCCTTCCCCGAAGCCTGACCCCCACCCGTCCCCTAATCCTAACCCGTACGCTAACACTAACCCGCGCCCTCACACGTACGCTCCCCCTAAAGCGTTGTCGTACCCTCCCCTGGACCCTAAACCGTCCCCGTCCCCTAACCCTAACCCTAGCCCGAACCCTAACCCTAACCCTTCCCCGAAGCCTGACCCTCACCCGTCCCCTAATCCTAACCCGTACGCTAACACTAACCCACGCCCTCGCACGTACGATCCCCCTAAAGCATTGTCGTACACTCACCTGGACCCTAAACCGTCCCCGTCCCCTAACCCTAACCCTCGCCCGAACCCTAACCCTAACGCTTCCCCGAAGCCTGACCCTCACCCGTCCCCTAATCCTAACCCGTTATCTAACACTAACCCGCGCCGTCACACGTACGCTCCCCCTAAAGCGTTGTCGTACCCTCCCCTGGACCCTAAACCGTCCCCGTCCCCTAACCCTAACCCTAGCCCGAACCCTAACCCTAACCCTTCCCCGAAGCCTGACCCTCACCCGTCCCCTAATCCTAACCCGTACGCTAACACTAACCCGCGCCCTCACACCTACGCTCCCCCTAAAGCGTTGTCGTACCCTCCCCTGGACCCTAAACCGTCCCCGTCCCCTAACCCTAACCCTAGCACGAACCCTAACCCTAACCCTTCCCCGAAGCCTGACCCTCACCCGTCCCCTAATCCTAACCCGTACGCTAACACTAACCCGCGCCCTCACATGTACGCTCCCCCTAAAGCGTTGTCGTGCCCTCACCTGGACCCTAAACCGTCCCCGTCCCCTAACCCTAACCCTAGCCCGAACTCTAACCCTAACGCTTCCCCGAAGCCTAACCCTCACCCGTCCCCTAATCCTAACCAGTACGTGAACACTAACCCGCGCCCTCACACGTACGCTCCCCCTAAAGCGTTGTCGTACCCTCACCTGGACCCTAAACCGTCCCCGTCCCCTAACCCTAACCCTAGCCCGAACCCTAACCCTAACCCTTCCCCGAAGCCTGACCCTCACCCGTCCCCTAATCCTAACCCGTACGCTAACACTAACCCGCGCCCTCACACGTACACTCCCCCTAAAGCGTTGTCGTACCCTCCCCTGGACCCTAAACCGTCCCCGTCCCCTAACCCTAACCCTAGCCCGAACCCTAACCCTAACCCTTCCCCGAAGCCTGACCCTCACCCGTCCCCTAATCCTAACCCGTACGCTAACACTAACCCACGCCCTCACACGTATGCTCCCCCTAAAGCGTTGTCGTACCCTCCCCTGGACCCTAAACCGTCCCCGTCCCCTAACCCTAACCCTAGCCCGAACCCTAACCCTAACCCTTCCCCGAAGCCTGACCCTCACCCGTCCCCTAATCCTAACCCGTACGCTAACACTACCCGCGCCCTCACACGTACGCTCCCCCTAAAGCGTTGTCGTACCCTCCCCTGGACCCTAAACCGTCCCCGTCCCCTAACCCTAACCCTAGCCCGAACCCTAACCCTAAGCCTTCCCCGAAGCCTGACCCTCACCGTACCCTAATCCTAACCCGTACGCTAACACTAACCCACGCCCTCACACGTACGCTCCCCCTAAAGCGTTGTCGTACCCTCCCCTGGACCCTAAACCGTCCCCGTCCCCTAACCCTAACCCTTGCCCGAACCCTAACCCTAACGCTTCCCCGAAGCCTGAACCTCACCCGTCCCCTAATCCTAACCCGTACGCTAACATTAACCCGCGCCCTCACACGTACGCTCCCCCTAAAGCGTTGTCGTACCCTCCCCTGGACCCTAAACCGTCCCCGTCCCCTAACCCTAACCCTAGCCCGAACCCTAACCCTAACCCTTCCCCGAAGCCTGACCCTCACCCGTCCCCTAATCCTAACTCGTACGCTAACACTAATCCGCGCCCTCACACGTACGCTCTCCCTAAAGCGTTGTCGTACCCTCCCCTGGACCCTAAACCGTCCCCGACCCCTAACCCTAACCCTAGCCCGAACCCTAACCCTAACCCTTCCCCGAAGCCGGACCCTCACCCGTCCCCTAATCCTAACCCGTACGCTAACACTAAACCGCGCCCTCACACGTACGCTCACACTAAAGCGTTGTCATACACTCCCCTGGTCCCTAAACCGTCCCCGTGTCCTAACCCTAAACCTAGCCCGAACCCTAACCCTAACGCTTCCCCGAAGCCTGACCCTCACCCGTCCCCTAATCCTAACCCGTACGCTAACACTAACCCGCGCCCTCACACGTACGCTTCCCCTAAAGCGTTGTCGTACCCTCCCCTGGAACCTAAACCGTCCCCGTCCCCGTCCCCTAACCCTAGCCCGAACCCTAACCCTAACGCTTCCCCGAAGCCTGACCCTCACCCGTCCCCTAATCCTAACCCGTACGCTAACACTAACCCGCGCCGTCACACGTACGCTCCCCCTAAAGCGTTGTCGTACACTCATCTGGACCCTAAACCTTCCCCGTCCCCTAACCCTAAGCCTAGCCCGAACCCTAACCCTAAGCCTTCCCCGAAGCCTGACCCCCACCCGTCCCCTAATCCTAACCCGTACGCTAACACTAACCTGCGCCCTCACACGTACGCTCCCCCTAAAGCGTTGTCGTACCCTCACCTGGACCCTAAACCGTCCCCGTCCCCTAACCCTAACACTAGCCCGAACCCTAACCCTAACCCTTACCCGAAGCCTGACCCTCACCCGTCCCCTAATCCTAACCCGTACGCTAACACTAACCCGCGCCCTGACACGTACGCTCCCCCTAAAGCGTTGTCGTACCCTCCCCTGGACCCTAAACCGTCCCCGTCCCCTAACCCTAACCCTAGCCCGAACCCTAACCCTAACCCTTCCCCGAAGCCTGACCCTCACCCGTCCCCTAATCCTAACCCGTACGCTAACACTAACCCGCGCCCTCACACCTACGCTCCCCCTAAAGCGTTGTCGTAACCTCCCCTGGACCCTAAACCGTCCCCGTCCCCTAACCCTAACCCTAGCACGAACCCTAACCCTAACCCTTCCCCGAAGCCTGACCCTCACCCGTCCCCTAATCCTAACCCGTACGCTAACACTAACCCGCGCCCTCACATGTACGCTCCCCCTAAAGCGTTGTCGTGCCCTCACCTGGACCCTAAACCGTCCCCGTCCCCTAACCCTAACCCTAGCCCGAACTCTAACCCTAACGCTTCCCCGAAGCCTAACCCTCACCCGTCCCCTAATCCTAACCAGTACGAGAACACTAACCCGCGCCCTCACACGTACGTTCCCCCTAAAGCGTTGTCGTGCCCTCACCTGGACCCTAAACCGTCCCCGTCCCCTAACCCTAACCCTAGCCCGAACCCTAACCCTAACCCTTCCCCGAAGCCTGACCCTCACCCGTCCCCTAATCCTAACCCATACGCTAACACTAACCCGCGCCCTCACACGTACGCTCCCCCTAAAGCGTTGTCGTACCCTCCCCTGGACCCTAAACCGTCCCCGTCCCCTAACCCTAACCCTAGCCCGAACCCTAACCCTAACCCTTCCCCGAAGCCTGACCCTCACCCGTCCCCTAATCCTAACCCGTACGCTAACACTAACCCGCGCCCTCACACGTATGCTCCCCCTAAAGCGTTGTCGTACCCTCCCCTGGACCCTAAACCGTCCCCGTCCCCTAACCCTACCCCTAGCCCGAACCCTAACCCTAAGCCTTCCCCGAAGCCTGACCCTCACCCGTCCCCTAATCCTAACCCGTACGCTAACACTAACCCGCGCCCTCACACGTACGCTCCCCCTAAAGCGTTGTCGTACCCTCCCCTGGACCCTAAACCGTCCCCGTCCCCTAACCCTAACCCTAGCCCGAACCCTAACCCTAACCCTTCCCCGAAGCCTGACCCTCACCCGTCCCCTAATCCTAACCCGTACGCTAACACTAACCCGCGGCCTCACACGTACGCTCCCCCAAAAGCGTTGTCGTACCCTCCCCTGGACCCTAAACCGTCCCCGTCCCCTAACCCTAACCCTAGCCTGAACCCTAACCCTAACCCTTCCACGAAGCCTGATCCTCACCCGTCCCCTAATCCTAACCCGTACGCTAACACTAACCCGCGCCCTCACACGTACGCTCCCCCTAAAGCGTTGTCGTACCCTCCCCTGGACCCTAAACCGTCCCCGTCCCCTAACCCTAACCCTAGCCCGAACCCTAACCCTAACCCTTACCCGAAGCCTGACCCTCACGCGTCCCCTAATCCTAACCCGTACGCTAACATTAACCCGCGCCCTCACACGTACGCTCCCCCTAAAGCGTTGTCGTACCCTCCCCTGGACCCTAAACCGTTCCCGTCCCCTAACCCTAACCCTAGCCCGAACCCTAACCCTAACCCTTCCCCGAAGCCTGACCCCCACCCGTCCCCTAATCCTAACCCGTACGCTAACAGTAACCTGCGCCCTCACACGTACGCTCCCCCTAAAGCGTTGTCGTACCCTCACCTGGACCCTAAACCGTCCCCGTCCCCTAACCCTAACACTACCCGAACCCTAACCCTAACCCTTACCCGAAGCCTGACCCTCACCCGTCCCCTAATCCTAACCAGTACGTGAACACTAACCCGCGCCCTCACACGTACGCTCCCCCTAAAGTGTTGTCCTACCCTCACCTGTACCCTAAACCGTTACCATCCCCTAACCCTAACCCTATCCCGAACCCTAACCCTAACGCTTCCCCGAAGCCTGACCCTCACCCGTCCCCTAATCTTAACCCGTACGCTAACCCTAACCCGCGCCCTCACACGTAAGCTCCCCCTAAAGCCTTGTCGTACCCTCCCCTGGACCCTAAGCCGTCCCCGTCCCCTAACCCTAACCCTAACCCGAACCCTAACCCTAACACTTCCCCGAAGCCTGACCCTCACCAGTCCCCTAATCCTAAACCGTACGCTAACGCTAACCCGCGCCCTCACACGTACGCTCCCCCTAAAGCGTTGTCGTACCCTCCCCTGGACACTAAACCGTCCCCGTCCCCTAACCCTAACCCTAGCCCGAAGCCTGACCATCACCCGTCCCCTAATCCTAACCCGTACGCTAACACTAACCCGCGCCCTCACACGTACGCTCCCCCTAAAGCGTTGTCGTACCCTCCCCTGGACCCTAAACCGTCCCCGTCCCCTATCCCTAACCCTAGCCCGAACCCTAACCCTAACCCTTCCCCGAAGCCTGACCCTCACCCGTCCCCTAATCCTAACCCGTACGCTAACACTAACCCGCGCCCTCACACGTACGCTCCCCCTAAAGCGTTGTCATACCCTCCCCTGGACCCTAAACTGTCCCCGTCCCCTAACCCTAACCCTAGCCCGAACCCTAACCCTAACCCATCCCCGAAGCCTGACCCTCACCCGTCCCCTAATCATAACCTGTACGCTAACACTAACCCGCGCTCTCACACGTACGCTCCCCCTAAAGCGTTGTCGTCCCCTCACCTGGACCCTAAACCGTCCCCGTCCCCTAACCCTAACCCTAGCCCGAACCCTAACCCTAACCCTTCCCCGAAGCCTGACCCTCACCCGTCCCCTAATCCTAACCCGTACGCTAACACTAACCCGCGCCCTCACACGTACGCTCCCCCTAAAGCGTTGTCGTACCCTCCCCTGGACCCTAAACCGTCCCCGTCCCCTAACCCTAACCCTAGCCCGAACCCTAACCCTAACCCTTCCCCGAAGCCTGACCCTCACCCGTCCCCTAATCCTAACCCGTACGCTAACACTAACCCGCGCCCTCACACGTATGCTCCCCCTAAAGCGTTGTCGTACCCTCCCCTGGACCCTAAACCGTCCCCGTCCCCTAACCCTAACCCTAGCCCGAACCCTAACCCTAAGCCTTCCCCGAAGGCTGACCCTCACCCGTCCCCTAATCCTAACCCGTACGCTAACACTAACCCGCGCCCTCACACGTACGGTCCCCCTAAAGCGTTGTCGTACCCTCCCCTGGACCCTAAACCGTCCCCGTCCCCTAACCCTAACCCTAGCCCGAACCCTAACCCTAACCCTTCCCCGAAGCCTGACCCTCACCCGTCCCCTAATCCTAACCCGTACGCTAACACTAACCTGCGGCCTAACACGTACGCTCCCCCAAAAGCGTTGTCGTACCCTCCCCTGGACCCTAAACCGTCCCCGTCCCCTAAGCCTAACCCTAGCCTGAACCCTAACCCTAACCCTTCCACGAAGCCTGATCCTCACCCGTCCCCTAATCCTAACCCGTACGCTAACACTAACCCGCGCCCTCACACGTACGCTCCCCCTAAAGCGTTGTCGTACCCTCCCCTGGACCCTAAACCGTCCCCGTCCCCTAACCCTAACCCTAGCCCGAACCCTAACCCTAACCCTTACCCGAAGCCTGACCCTCACGCGTCCCCTAATCCTAACCCGTACGCTAACACTAACCCGCGCCCTCACACGTACGCTCCCCCTAAAGCGTTGTCGTACCCTCCCCTGGACCCTAAACCGTCCCCGTCCCCTAACCCTAACCCTAGCCCGAACCCTAACCCTAACCCTTCCCCGAAGCCTGACCCTCACTCGTCCCCTAATCCTAACCCGTACGATAACACTAACCCGCGCCCTCACACGTACGCTCCCCCTAAAGCGTTGTCGTACCCTCCCCTGGACCCTAAACCGTCCCCGTCCCCTAACCCTAACCCTAGCCCGATCCCTAACCCTAACCCTTCCCCGAAGCCTGACCCCCACCCGTCCCCTAATCCTAACCCGTACGCTAACACTAACCCGCGCCCTCACACGTACGCTCCCCCTAAAGCGTTGTCGTACCCTCCCCTGGACCCTAAACCGTCCCCGTCCCCTAACCCTAACCCTAGCCCGAACCCTAACCCTAACCCTTCCCCGAAGCCTGACCCTCACCCGTCCCCTAATCCTAACCCGTACGCTAACACTAACCCACGCCCTCGCACGTACGATCCCCCTAAAGCATTGTCGTACCCTCACCTGGACCCTAAACCGTCCCCGTCCCCTAACCCTAACCCTCGCCCGAACCCTAACCCTAACGCTTCCCCGAAGCCTGACCCTCACCCGTCCCCTAATCCTAACCCGTTATCTAACACTAACCCGCGCCGTCACACGTACGCTCCCCCTAAAGCGTTGTCGTACCCTCCCCTGGACCCTAAACCGTCCCCGTCCCCTAACCCTAACCCTAGCCCGAACCCTAACCCTAACCCTTCCCCGAAGCCTGACCCTCACCCGTCCCCTAATCCTAACCCGTACGCTAACACTAACCCGCGCCCTCACACCTACGCTCCCCCTAAAGCGTTGTCGTACCCTCCCCTGGACCCTAAACCGTCCCCGTCCCCTAACCCTAACCCTAGCACGAACCCTAACCCTAACCCTTCCCCGAAGCCTGACCCTCACCCGTCCCCTAATCCTAACCCGTACGCTAACACTAACCCGCGCCCTCACATGTACGCTCCCCCTAAAGCGTTGTCGTGCCCTCACCTGGACCCTAAACCGTCCCCGTCCCCTAACCCTAACCCTAGCCCGAACTCTAACCCTAACGCTTCCCCGAAGCCTAACCCTCACCCGTCCCCTAATCCTAACCAGTACGTGAACACTAACCCGCGCCCTCACACGTACGCTCCCCCTAAAGCGTTGTCGTACCCTCACCTGGACCCTAAACCGTCCCCGTCCCCTAACCCTAACCCTAGCCCGAACCCTAACCCTAACCCTTCCCCGAAGCCTGACCCTCACCCGTCCCCTAATCCTAACCCGTACGCTAACACTAACCCGCGCCCTCACACGTACGCTCCCCCTAAAGCGTTGTCGTACCCTCCCCTGGACCCTAAACCGTCCCCGTCCCCTAACCCTAACCCTAGCCCGAACCCTAACCCTAACCCTTCCCCGAAGCCTGACCCTCACCCGTCCCCTAATCCTAACCCGTACGCTAACACTAACCCACGCCCTCACACGTATGCTCCCCCTAAAGCGTTGTCGTACCCTCCCCTGGACCCTAAACCGTCCCCGTCCCCTAACCCTAACCCTAGCCCGAACCCTAACCCTAAGCCTTCCCCGAAGCCTGACCCTCACCCGTCCCCTAATCCTAACCCGTACGCTAACACTAACCCGCGCCCTCACACGTACGCTCCCCCTAAAGCGTTGTCGTACCCTCCCCTGGACCCTAAACCGTCCCCGTCCCCTAACCCTAACCCTAGCCCGAACCCTAACCCTAAGCCTTCCCCGAAGCCTGACCCTCACCGTACCCTAATCCTAACCCGTACGCTAACACTAACCCACGCCCTCACACGTACGCTCCCCCTAAAGCGTTGTCGTACCCTCCCCTGGACCCTAAACCGTCCCCGTCCCCTAACCCTAACCCTTGCCCGAACCCTAACCCTAACGCTTCCCCGAAGCCTGAACCTCACCCGTCCCCTAATCCTAACCCGTACGCTAACATTAACCCGCGCCCTCACACGTACGCTCCCCCTAAAGCGTTGTCGTACCCTCCCCTGGACCCTAAACCGTCCCCGTCCCCTAACCCTAACCCTAGCCCGAACCCTAACCCTAACCCTTCCCCGAAGCCTGACCCTCACCCGTCCCCTAATCCTAACTCGTACGCTAACACTAATCCGCGCCCTCACACGTACGCTCTCCCTAAAGCGTTGTCGTACCCTCCCCTGGACCCTAAACCGTCCCCGACCCCTAACCCTAACCCTAGCCCGAACCCTAACCCTAACCCTTCCCCGAAGCCGGACCCTCACCCGTCCCCTAATCCTAACCCGTACGCTAACACTAAACCGCGCCCTCACACGTACGCTCACACTAAAGCGTTGTCATACACTCCCCTGGTCCCTAAACCGTCCCCGTGTCCTAACCCTAAACCTAGCCCGAACCCTAACCCTAACGCTTCCCCGAAGCCTGACCCTCACCCGTCCCCTAATCCTAACCCGTACGCTAACACTAACCCGCGCCCTCACACGTACGCTTCCCCTAAAGCGTTGTCGTACCCTCCCCTGGAACCTAAACCGTCCCCGTCCCCGTCCCCTAACCCTAGCCCGAACCCTAACCCTAACGCTTCCCCGAAGCCTGACCCTCACCCGTCCCCTAATCCTAACCCGTACGCTAACACTAACCCGCGCCCTCACATGTACGCTCCCCCTAAAGCGTTGTCGTGCCCTCACCTGGACCTTAAACCGTCCCCGTCCTCTAACCCTAACCCTAGCCTGAACTCTAACCCTAACGCTTCCCCGAAGCCTAACCCTCACCCGTCCCCTAATCCTAACCAGTACGTGAACACTAACCCGCGCCCTCACACGTACGCTCCCCCTAAAGCGTTGTCGTACCCTCACCTGGACCCTAAACCGTCCCTGTCCCCTAACCCTAACCCTAGCCCGAACCCTAACCCTAACCCTTCCCCGAAGCCTGACCCTCACCCATCCCCTAATCCTAACCCGTACGCTAACACTAACCCGCGCCCTCACACGTACGCTCCCCCTAAAGCGTTGTCGTACCCTCCCCTGGACCCTAAACCGTCCCCGTCCCCTAACCCTAACCCTAGCCCGAACCCTAACCCTAACCCTTCCCCGAAGCCTGACCCTCACCCGTCCCCTAATCCTAACCCGTACGCTAACACTAACCCGCGCCCTCACACGTACGCTCCCCCTAAAGCGTTGTCGTACCCTCCCCTGGACCCTAAACCGTCCCCGTCCCCTAACCCTAACCCTAGTCCGAACCCTAACCCTAACCCTTACCCGAAGCCTGACCCTCACGCGTCCCCTAATCCTAACCCGTACGCTAACATTAACCCGCGCCCTCACACGTACGCTCCCCCTAAAGCGTTGTCGTACCCTCCCCTGGACCCTAAACCGTCCCCGTCCCCTAACCCTAACCCTAGCCCGAACCCTAACCCTAACCCTTCCCCGAAGCCTGACCCTCACTCGTCCCCTAATCCTAACCCGTACGCTAACACTAACCCGCGCCCTCACACGTACGCTCCCCCTAAAGCGTTGTCGTACCCTCCCCTGGACCCTAAACCGTCCCCGTCCCCTAACCCTAACCCTAGCCCGATCCCTAACCCTAACCCTTCCCCGAAGCCTGACCCCCACCCGTCCCCTAATCCTAACCCGTACGCTAACACTAACCCGCGCCCTCACACGTACGCTCCCCCTAAAGCGTTGTCGTACCCTCCCCTGGACCCTAAACCGTCCCCGTCCCCTAACCCTAACCCTAGCCCGAACCCTAACCCTAACCCTTCCCCGAAGCCTGACCCTCACCCGTCCCCTAATCCTAACCCGTACGCTAACACTAACCCACGCCCTCGCACGTACGATCCCCCTAAAGCATTGTCGTACCCTCACCTGGACCCTAAACCGTCCCCGTCCCCTAACCCTAACCCTCGCCCGAACCCTAACCCTAACGCTTCCCCGAAGCCTGACCCTCACCCGTCCCCTAATCCTAACCCGTTATCTAACACTAACCCGCGCCGTCACACGTACGCTCCCCCTAAAGCGTTGTCGTACCCTCCCCTGGACCCTAAACCGTCCCCGTCCCCTAACCCTAACCCTAGCCCGAACCCTAACCCTAACCCTTCCCCGAAGCCTGACCCTCACCCGTCCCCTAATCCTAACCCGTACGCTAACACTAACCCGCGCCCTCACACCTACGCTCCCCCTAAAGCGTTGTCGTACCCTCCCCTGGACCCTAAACCGTCCCCGTCCCCTAACCCTAACCCTAGCACGAACCCTAACCCTAACCCTTCCCCGAAGCCTGACCCTCACCCGTCCCCTAATCCTAACCCGTACGCTAACACTAACCCGCGCCCTCACATGTACGCTCCCCCTAAAGCGTTGTCGTGCCCTCACCTGGACCCTAAACCGTCCCCGTCCCCTAACCCTAACCCTAGCCCGAACTCTAACCCTAACGCTTCCCCGAAGCCTAACCCTCACCCGTCCCCTAATCCTAACCAGTACGTGAACACTAACCCGCGCTCTCACACGTACGCTCCCCCTAAAGCGTTGTCGTACCCTCACCTGGACCCTAAACCGTCCCCGTCCCCTAACCCTAACCCTAGCCCGAACCCTAACCCTAACCCTTCCCCGAAGCCTGACCCTCACCCGTCCCCTAATCCTAACCCGTACGCTAACACTAACCCGCGCCCTCACACGTACGCTCCCCCTAAAGCGTTGTCGTACCCTCCCCTGGACCCTAAACCGTCCCCGTCCCCTAACCCTAACCCTAGCCCGAACCCTAACCCTAACCCTTCCCCGAAGCCTGACCCTCACCCGTCCCCTAATCCTAACCCGTACGCTAACACTAACCCACGCCCTCACACGTATGCTCCCCCTAAAGCGTTGTCGTACCCTCCCCTGGACCCTAAACCGTCCCCGTCCCCTAACCCTAACCCTAGCCCGAACCCTAACCCTAACCCTTCCACGAAGCCTGACCCTCACCCGTCCCCTAATCCTAACCCGTACGCTAACACTAACCCGCGCCCTCACACGTACGCTCCCCCTAAAGCGTTGTCGTACCCTCCCCTGGACCCTAAACCGTCCCCGTCCCCTAACCCTAACCCTAGCCCGAACCCTAACCCTAAGCCTTCCCCGAAGCCTGACCCTCACCGTACCCTAATCCTAACCCGTACGCTAACACTAACCCACGCCCTCACACGTACGCTCCCCCTAAAGCGTTGTCGTACCCTCCCCTGGACCCTAAACCGACCCCGTCCCCTAACCCTAACCCTTGCCCGAACCCTAACCCTAACGCTTCCCCGAAGCCTGAACCTCACCCGTCCCCTAATCCTAACCCGTACGCTAACATTAACCCGCGCCCTCACACGTACGCTCCCCCTAAAGCGTTGTCGTACCCTCCCCTGGACCCTAAACCGTCCCCGTCCCCTAACCCTAACCCTAGCCCGAACCCTAACCCTAACCCTTCCCCGAAGCCTGACCGTCACCCGTCCCCTAATCCTAACCCGTACGCTAACACTAACCCGCGCCCTCACACGTACGCTCCCCCTAAAGCGTTGTCGTACCCTCCCCTGGACCCTAAACCGTCCCCGTCCCCTAACCCTAACCCTAGCCCGAACCCTAACCCTAACCCTTCCCCGAAGCCTGACCCTCACCCGTCCCCTAATCCTAACCCGTACGCTAACACTAACCCGCGCCCTCACACGTATGCTCCCCCTAAAGCGTTGTCGTACCCTCCCCTGGACCCTAAACCGTCCCCGTCCCCTAACCCTACCCCTAGCCCGAACCCTAACCCTAAGCCTTCCCCGAAGCCTGACCCTCACCCGTCCCCTAATCCTAACCCGTACGCTAACACTAACCCGCGCCCTCACACGTACGCTCCCCCTAAAGCGTTGTCGTACCCTCCCCTGGACCCTAAACCGTCCCCGTCCCCTAACCCTAACCCTAGCCCGAACCCTAACCCTAACCCTTCCCCGAAGCCTGACCCTCACCCGTCCCCTAATCCTAACCCGTACGCTAACACTAACCCGCGGCCTCACACGTACGCTCCCCCAAAAGCGTTGTCGTACCCTCCCCTGGACCCTAAACCGTCCCCGTCCCCTAACCCTAACCCTAGCCTGAACCCTAACCCTAACCCTTCCACGAAGCCTGATCCTCACCCGTCCCCTAATCCTAACCCGTACACTAACACTAACCCGCGCCCTCACACGTATGCTCCCCCTAAAGCGTTGTCGTACCCTCCCCTGGACCCTAAACCGTCCCCGTCCCCTAACCCTAACCCTAGCCCGAACCCTAACCCTAACCCTTACCCGAAGCCTGACCCTCACGCGTCCCCTAATCCTAACCCGTACGCTAACACTAACCCGCGCCCTCACACGTACGCTCCCCCTAAAGCGTTGTCGTACCCTCCCCTGGACCCTAAACCGTTCCCGTCCCCTAACCCTAACCCTAGCCCGAACCCTAACCCTAACCCTTCCCCGAAGCCTGACCCCCACCCGTCCCCTAATCCTAACCCGTACGCTAACAGTAACCTGCGCCCTCACACGTACGCTCCCCCTAAAGCGTTGTCGTACCCTCACCTGGACCCTAAACCGTCCCCGTCCCCTAACCCTAACACTACCCGAACCCTAACCCTAACCCTTACCCGAAGCCTGACCCTCACCCGTCCCCTAATCCTAACCCGTACGCTAACACTAACCCGCGCCCTGACACGTACGCTCCCCCTAAAGCGTTGTCGTACCCTCCCCTGGACCCTAAACCGTCCCCGTCCCCTAACCCTAACCCTAGCCCGAACCCTAACCCTAACCCTTCCCCGAAGCCTGACCCTCACCCGTCCCCTAATCCTAACCCGTACGCTAACACTAACCCGCGCCCTCACACCTACGCTCCCCCTAAAGCGTTGTCGTACCCTACCCTGGACCCTAAACCGTCCCCGTCCCCTAACCCTAACCCTAGCACGAACCCTAACCCTAACCCTTCCCCGAAGCCTGACCCTCACCCGTCCCCTAATCTTAACCCGTAGGCTAACACTAACCCGCGCCCTCACATGTACGCTCCCCCTAAAGCGTTGTCGTGCCCTCACCTGGACCCTAAACCGTCCCCGTCCCCTAACCCTAGCCCGAACTCTAACCCTAACCCTTCCCCGAAGCCTAACCCTCACCCATCCCCTAATCCTAACCAGTACGTGAACACTAACCCGCGCCCTCACACGTACGCTCCCTCTAAAGCGTTGTCGTACCCTCACCTGGACCCAAAACCGTCCCCGTCCCCTAACCCTAACCCTAGCCCGAACCCTAACCCTAACCCTTCCCCGAAGCCTGACCCTCACCCGTCCCCTAATCTTAACCCGTACGCTAACCCTAACCCGCGCCCTCACACGTAAGCTCCCCCTAAAGCCTTGTCGTACCCTCCCCTGGACCCTAAGCCGTCCCCGTCCCCTAACCCTAACCCTAACCCGAACCCTAACCCTAACCCTTCCCCGAAGCCTGACCCTCACCCGTCCCCTAATCCTAACCCTTACGCTAACGCTAACCCGCGCCCTCACACGTACGCTCCCCCTAAAGCGCTGTCGTACCCTCCCCTGGACACTAAACCGTCCCCGTCCCCTAACCCTAACCCTAGCCCGAAGCCTGACCATCACCCGTCCCCTAATCCTAACCCGTACGCTAACACTAACCCGCGCCCTCACACGTACGCTCCCCCTAAAGCGTTGTCGTACCCTCCCCTGGACCCTAAACCGTCCCCGTCTCCTAACCCTAACCCTAGCCCGAACCCTAACCCTAACCCTTCCCCGAAGCCTGACCCTCACCCGTCCCCTAATCCTAACCCGTACGCTAACACTAACCCGCACCCTCACACGTACGCTCCCCCTAAAGCGTTGTCGTACCCTCCCCTGGACCCTAAACCGTCCCTGTCCCCTAACCCTAACCCTAGCCCGAACCCTAACCCTAAGCCTTCCCCGAAGCCTGACCCTCACCCGTCCCCTAATCCTAACCCGTACGCTAACACTAACCCGCGCCCTCACACGTACGCTCCCCCTAAAGCGTTGTCGTACCCTCCCCTGGACCCTAAACCGTCCCCGTCCCCTAACCCTAACCCTAGCCCGAACCCTAACCCTAACCCTTCCCCGAAGCCTGACCCTCACCCGTCCCCTAATCCTAACCCGTACGCTAACACTAACCCGCGCCCTCACACGTATGCTCCCCCTAAAGCGATGTCGTACCCTCCCCTGGACCCTAAACCGTCCCCGTCCCCTAACCCTAACCCTAGCCCGAGCCCTAACCCTAAGCCTTCCCCGAAGCCTGACCCTCACCCGTCCCCTAATCCTAACCCGTACGCTAACACTAACCTGCGGCCTCACACGTACGCTCCCCCAAAAGCGTTGTCGTACCCTCCCCTGGACCCTAAACCGTCCCCGTCCCCTAACCCTAACCCTAGCCTGAACCCTAACCCTAACCCTTCCACGAAGCCTGATCCTCACCCGTCCCCTAATCCTAACCCGTACGCTAACACTAACCCGCGCCCTCACACGTACGCTCCCCCTAAAGCGTTGTCGTAACCTCCCCTGGACCCTAAACCGTCCCCGTCCCCTAACCCTAACCCTAGCCCGAACCCTAACCCTAACCCTTACCCGAAGCCTGACCCTCACGCGTCCCCTAATCCTAACCCGTACGCTAACACTAACCCGCGCCCTCACACGTACGCTCCCCCTAAAGCGTTTTCGTACCCTCCCCTGGACCCTAAACCGTTCCCGTCCCCTAACCCTAACCCTAGCCCGATCCCTAACCCTAACCCTTCCCCGAAGCCTGACCCTCACCCGTCCCCTAATCCTAACCCGTACGCTAACACTAACCCGCGCCGTCACACGTACGCTCCCCCTAAAGCGTTGTCGTACACTCATCTGGACCCTAAACCGTCCCCGTCCCCTAACCCTAACCCTAGCCCGAACCCTAACCCTAAGCCTTCCCCGAAGCCTGACCCCCACCCGTCGCCTAATCCTAACCCGTACGCTAACACTAACCTGCGCCCTCACACGTACGCTCCCCCTAAAGCGTTGTCATACCCTCACCTGGACCCTAAACCGTCCCCGTCCCCTAACCCTAACATTAGCCCGAACCCTAACCCTAACCCTTCCCCGAAGCCTGACCCTCACCCGTCCCCTAATCCTAACCCGTACGCTAACACTAACCCACGCCCTCACACGTACGCTCCCCCTAAAGCATTGTCCTACCCTCACCTGTACCCTAAACCGTTACCGTCCCCTAACCCTAACCCTAGCCCGAACCCTAACCCTAACGCTTCCCCGAAGCCTGACCCTCACCCGTCCCCTAATCCTAACCCGTACGCTAACACTAACCCGCACCCTCACACGTACGCTCCCCCTAAAGCGTTGTCGTACCCTCACCTGGACCCTAAACCGTCCCCGTCCCCTAACCCTAACCCTAGCCCGAACCCTAACCCTAACGCTTCCCCGAAGCCTGACCCTCACCCGTCCGCTACTCCTAACCCGTACGCTAACACTAACCCGCGCCCTCACACGTACGCTCCCCCTAAAGCGTTGTCGTACCCTCCCCTGGACCCTAAACCGTCCCCGTCCCCTAACCCTATCCCTAGCCCGACCCCTAACCCTAACGCTTCCCCGAAGCCTGACCCTCACCGTTCCCTAATCCTAACCCGTACGCTAACACTAACCCACGCTCTCACACGTACGCTCCCCCTAAAGCGTTGTCGTACCCTCCCCTGGACCCTAAACCGTCCCCGTCCTCTAACCCTAACCCTTGCCCGAACCCTAACCCTAACGCTTCCCCGAAGCCTGACCCTCACCCGTCCCCTAATCCTAACCCATACGCTAACACTAACCCGCGCCCTCACACGTACGCTCCCCCTAAAGCGTTGTCCTACCCTCCCCTGGACCCTAAACTGTCCTCGTCCCCTAACCCTAAACCTAGCCCGAACACTAACCCTAACGCTTCCCCGAAGTCTGTCCCTCACCCCTTCCCTAATCCTAACCCGTACGCTAACACTAACCCGCGCCCTCACACGTACGCTCCCCCTAAAGCGTTGTCGTACCCTCCCGTGGACCCTAAACCGTCCCCGTCCCCTAACCCTAACCCTAGCCCGAACCCTAACCCTAACCCTTCCCCGAAGCCTGACCCTCACCCGACCCCTAATCCTAACCCGTACGCTAACACTAACCCGCGCCCTCACACGTACGCTCACCCTAAAGCGTTGTCATACCCTCCCCTGGACCCTAAATTGTCCCCGTCCCCTAACCCTAACCCTAGCCCGAACCCTAACCCTAACGCTTCCCCGAAGCCTGACCCTCACCCGTCCCCTAATCCTAAACCGTACGCTAACACTAACCCGCGCCCTCACACGTACGCTCCCCCTAAAGCGTTGTTGTACCCTCCCCTGGACCCTAAACCGTTCCCGTCCCCTAACCCTAACCCTAGCCCGAACCCTAACCCTAACGCTTCCCCGAAGCCTGACCCTCACCCATCCCCTAATCCTAACCCGTACGCTAACACGAACCCGCGCCCTCACACGTACGCTAACCCTAAAGCGTTGTCCTACCCTCCCCTGGACCCTAAACTGTCCCCGTCCCCTAACCCTAAACCTAGCCCGAACACTAACCCTAACGCTTCCCCGAAGTCTGACCCTCACCCGTCCCCTAATCCTAACCCGTACGCTAACACTAACCCGCGCCCTCACACGTACGCTCCCCCTAAAGCATTGTCGTTCTCTCACCTGGACCCTAAACCGTCCCCGTCCCCTAACCCTAACCCTAGCCCGAACCCTAACCCTAACCCTTCCCCGAAGCCTGACCCTCACCCGTCCCCTAATCCTAACCCGTACGCTAACGCTAACCCGCGCCCTCACACGTACGCTCCCCCTAAAGCGTTGTCGTACCCTCCCCTGGACCCTAAACCGTCCCCGTCCCCTAACTCTAACCCTAGCCCGAACCCTAACCCTAACCCTTCCCCGAAGCCTGACCCTCACCCGTCCCCTAATCCTAACCCGTACGCTAACACTAACCCGCGCCCTCACACGTACTCTCCCCCTAAAGCGTTGTCGTACCCTCCCCTGGACCCTAAACCGTCCCCGTCCCCTAACCCTAACCCTAGCCCGAACCCTAACCCTAACACTTCCCCGAAGCCTGACCCTCACCCGTCCCCTAATCCTAACCCGTACGCTAACACTAACCCGCGCCCTCACACGTACGCTCCCCCTAAAGCGTTGTCGTACCCTCCCCTGGACCCTAAACCGTCCCCGTCCCCTAACCCTAACCCTAGCCCGAACCCTAACCCTAAGCCTTCCCCGAAGCCTGACCCTCACCCGTCCCCTAATGCTAACCCGTACGGTAACACTAACCCGCGCCCTCACACGTACGCTCCCCCTAAAGCGTTGTCGTACCCTCCCCTGGAACCTAAACCGTCCCCGTCCCCTAACCCTAACCCTAGCCCGAAGCCTGACCATCACCCGTCCCCTAATCCTAACCCGTACGCTAACACTAACCCGCGCCCTGACACGTACGCTCCCCCTAAAGCGTTGTCGTACCCTCCCCTGGACCCTAAACCGTCCCCGTCTCCTAACCCTAACCCTAGCCCGAACCCTAATCCTAACCCTTCCCCGAAGCCTGACCCTCACCCGTCCCCCAATCCTAACCCGTACGCTAACACTAACCCGCGCCCTCACACGTACGCTCCCCCTAAAGCGTTGTCGTACCCTCCCCTGGACCCTAAACCGTCCCCGTCCCCTAACCCTAACCCTAGCCCGAACCCTAACCCTAAGCCTTCCCCGAAGCCTGACCCTCACCCGTCCCCTAATCCTAACCCGTACGCTAACACTAACCCGCGCCCTCACACGTACGCTCCCCCTAAAGCGTTGTCGTACCCTCCCCTGGACCCTAAACCGTCCCCGTCCCCTAACCCTAACCCTAGCCCGAACCCTAACCCTAACCCTTCCCCGAAGCCTGACCCTCACCCGTCCCCTAATCCTAACCCGTACGCTAACACTAACCCGCGCTCTCACACGTATGCTCCCCCTAAAGCGTTGTCGTACCCTCCCCTGGACCCTAAACCGTCCCCGTCCCCTAACCCTAACCCTAGCCCGAACCCTAACCCTAACCCTTACCCAAAGCCTGACCCTCACGCGTCCCCTAATCCTAACCCGTACGCTAACACTAACCCGCGCCCTCACACGTACGCTCCCCCTAAAGCGTTGTCGTACCCTCCCCTGGACCCTAAACCGTTCCCGTCCCCTAACCCTAACCCTAGCCCGAACCCTAACCCTAACCCTTCCCCGAAGCCTGACCCTCACCCGTCCCCTAATCCTAACCCGTACGCTAACACTAACCCGCGCCCTCACACGTACGCTCACCCTAAAGCGTTGTCGTACCCTCCCCTGGACCCTAAACCGTCCCCGTCCCCTAACCCTAACCCTAGCCCGAACCCTAACCCTAACACTTCCCCGAAGCCTGACCCTCACCCGTCCCCTAATCCTAACCCGTACGCTAACACGAACCCGCGCCCTCACACGTACGCTCCCCCTAAAGCGTTGTCGTACCCTCCCCTGGACCCTAAACCGTCCCCGTCCCCTAACCCTAACCCTAGCCCGAACCCTAACCCTAAGCCTTCCCCGAAGCCTGACCCTCACCCGTCCCCTAATGCTAACCCGTACGGTAACACTAACCCGCGCCCTCACACGTACGCTCACCCTAAAGCGTTGTCATAGCCTCCCCTGGACCCTAAACCGTCCCTGTCCCCTAACCTTAAACCTAGCCCGAACCCTAACCCTAACGCTTCCCCGAAGCCTGACCCTCACCCGTCCCCTAATCCTAACCCGTACGCTAACACTAACCCGCGCCCTCACACGTACGCTCCCCCTAAAGCGTTGTCGTACCCTCCCCTGGAACCTAAACCGTCCCCGTCCCCTAACCCTAACCCTAGCCCGAACCCTAACCCTAACCCTTCCCCGAAGCCTGACCCTCACCGTACCCTAATCCTAACCCGTACGCTAACACTAACCCACGCCCTCACACGTACGCTCCCCCTAAAGCGTTGTCGTACCCTCCCCTGGACCCTAAACCGTCCCCGTCCCCTAACCCTAACCCTAGCCCGAACCCTAAGCCTAACCCTTCCCCGAAGCCTGACCCTCACCCGTCCCCTAATCCTAACCTGTACGCTAACACTAACCCGCGCCCTGACACGTACGCTCCCCCTAAAGCGATGTCGTACCCTCCCCTGGACCCTAAACCGTCCCCGTCCCCTAACCCTAACCCTAGCCCGAACCCTAACCCTAACGCTTCCCCGAAGCCTGACCCTCACCCGTCCCCTAATCCTAACCCGTACGCTAACACTAACCCGCGCCGTCACACGTACGCTCCCCCTAAAGCGTTGTCTTACACTCATCTGGACCCTAAACCGTCCCCGTCCCCTAACCCTAACCCTAGCCCGAACCCTAACCCTAAGCCTTCCCCGAAGCCTGACCCCCACCCGTCCCCTAATCCTAACCCGTATGCTAACACTAACCCGCGCCCTCACACGTACGCTCCCCCTAAAGCGTTGTTGTACCCTCCCCTGGACCCTAAACCGTTCCCGTCCCCTAACCCTAACCCTAGCCCGAACCCTAACCCTAACGCTTCCCCGAAGCCTGACCCTCACCCATCCCCTAATCCTAACCCGTACGCTAACACTAACCCGCGCCCTCACACGTACGCTAACCCTAAAGCGTTGTCCTACCCTCCCCTGGACCCTAAACTGTCCCCGTCCCCTAACCCTAAACCTAGCCCGAACACTAACCCTAACGCTTCCCCGAAGTCTGACCCTCACCCGTCCCCTAATCCTAACCCGTACGCTAACACTAACCCGCGCCCTCACACGTACGCTCACCCTAAAGCGTTGTCGTACCCTCCCCTGGACCCTAAACCGTCCCCGTCCCCTAACCCTAACCCTAGCCCGAACCCTAACCCTAACACTTCCCCGAAGCCTGACCCTCACCCGTCCCCTAATCCTAACCCGTACGCTAACACTAACCCGCGCCCTCACACGTACGCTCCCCCTAAAGCGTTGTCGTACCCTCCCATGGACCCTAAACCGTCCCCGTCCCCTAACCCTAACCCTAGCCCGAACCCTAACCCTAAGCCTTCCCCGAAGCCTGACCCTCACCCGTCCCCTAATGCTAACCCGTACGGTAACACTAACCCGCGCCCTCACACGTACGCTCACCCTAAAGCGTTGTCATAGCCTCCCCTGGACCCTAAACCGTCCCTGTCCCCTAACCTTAAACCTAGCCCGAACCCTAACCCTAACGCTTCCCCGAAGCCTGACCCTCACCCGTCCCCTAATCCTAACCCGTACGCTAACACTAACCCGCGCCCTCACACGTACGCTCCCCCTAAAGCGTTGTCGTACCCTCCCCTGGAACCTAAACCGTCCCCGTCCCCTAACCCTAACCCTAGCCCGAACCCTAACCCTAACCCTTCCCGGAAGCCTGACCCTCACCGTACCCTAATCCTAACCCGTACGCTAACACTAACCCACGCCCTCACACGTATGCTCCCCCTAAAGCGTTGTCGTACCCTCCCCTGGACCCTAAACCGTCCCCGTCCCCTAACCCTAACCCTAGCCCGAACCCTAAGCCTAACCCTTCCCCGAAGCCTGACCCTCACCCGTCCCCTAATCCTAACCTGTACGCTAACACTAACCCGCGCCCTGACACGTACGCTCCCCCTAAAGCGATGTCGTACCCTCCCCTGGACCCTAAACCGTCCCCGTCCCCTAACCCTAACCCTAGCCCGAACCCTAACCCTAACGCTTCCCCGAAGCCTGACCCTCACCCGTCCCCTAATCCTAACCCGTACGCTAACACTAACCCGCGCCGTCACACGTACGCTCCCCCTAAAGCGTTGTCTTACACTCATCTGGACCCTAAACCGTCCCCGTCCCCTAACCCTAACCCTAGCCCGAACCCTAACCCTAAGCCTTCCCCGAAGCCTGACCCCCACCCGTCCCCTAATCCTAACCCGTACGCTAACACTAACCCGCGCCCTCACACGTACGCTCCCCCTAAAGCGTTGTTGTACCCTCCCCTGGACCCGAAACCGTTCCCGTCCCCTAACCCTAACCCTAGCCCGAACCCTAACCCTAACGCTTCCCCGAAGCCTGACCCTCACCCATCCCCTAATCCTAACCCGTACGCTAACACTAACCCGCGCCCTCACACGTACGCTAACCCTAAAGCGGTGTCCTACCCTCCCCTGGACCCTAAACTGTCCCCGTCCCCTAACCCTAAACCTAGCCCGAACACTAACCCTAACGCTTCCCCGAAGTCTGACCCTCACCCGTCCCCTAATCCTAACCCGTACGCTAACACTAACCCGCGCCCTCACACGTACGCTCCCCCTAAAGCATTGTCGTTCTCTCACCTGGACCCTAAACCGTTCCCGTCCCCTAACCCTAACCCTAGCCCGAACCCTAACCCTAACCCTTCCCCGAAGCCTGACCCTCACCCGTCCCCTAATCCTAACCCGTACGCTAACGCTAACCCGCGCCCTCACACGTACGCTCCCCCTAAAGCGTTGTCGTACCCTCCCCTGGACCCTAAACCGTCCCCGTCCCCTAACCCTAACCCTAGCCCGAACCCTAACCCTAACCCTTCCCCGAAGCCTGACCCTCACCCGTCCCCTAATCCTAACCCGTACGCTAACACTAACCCGCGCCCTCACACGTACGCTCCCCCTAAAGCGTTGTCGTACCCTCCCCTGGACCCTAAACCGTCCCCGTCCCCTAACCCTAACCCTAGCCCGAACCCTAACCCTAACACTTCCCCGAAGCCTGACCCTCACCCGTCCCCTAATCCTAACCCGTACGCTAACACTAACCCGCGCCCTCACACGTACGCTCCCCCTAAAGCGTTGTCGTACCCTCCCCTGGACCCTAAACCGTCCCCGTCCCCTAACCCTAACCCTAGCCCGAACCCTAACCCTAAGCCTTCCCCGAAGCCTGACCCTCACCCGTCCCCTAATGCTAACCCGTACGGTAACACTAACCCGCGCCCTCACACGTACGCTCACCCTAAAGCGTTGTCATAGCCTCCCCTGGACCCTAAACCGTCCCTGTCCCCTAACCTTAAACCTAGCCCGAACCCTAACCCTAACGCTTCCCCGAAGCCTGACCCTCACCCGTCCCCTAATCCTAACCCGTACGCTAACACTAACCCGCGCCCTCACACGTACGCTCCCCCTAAAGCGTTGTCGTACCCTCCCCTGGAACCTAAACCGTCCCCGTCCCCTAACCCTAACCCTAGCCCGAACCCTAACCCTAACCCTTCCCCGAAGCCTGACCCTCACCGTACCCTAATCCTAACCCGTACGCTAACACTAACCCACGCCCTCACACGTACGCTCCCCCTAAAGCGTTGTCGTACCCTCCCCTGGACCCTAAACCGTCCCCGTCCCCTAACCCTAACCCTAGCCCGAACCCTAAGCCTAACCCTTCCCCGAAGCCTGACCCTCACCCGTCCCCTAATCCTAACCTGTACGCTAACACTAACCCGCGCCCTGACACGTACGCTCCCCCTAAAGCGATGTCGTACCCTCCCCTGGACCCTAAACCGTCCCCGTCCCCTAACCCTAACCCTAGCCCGAACCCTAACCCTAACGCTTCCCCGAAGCCTGACCCTCACCCGTCCCCTAATCCTAACCCGTACGCTAACACTAACCCGCGCCGTCACACGTACGCTCCCCCTAAAGCGTTGTCTTACACTCATCTGGACCCTAAACCGTCCCCGTCCCCTAACCCTAACCCTAGCCCGAACCCTAACCCTAAGCCTTCCCCGAAGCCTGACCCCCACCCGTCCCCTAATCCTAACCCGTACGCTAACACTAACCCGCGCCCTCACACGTACGCTCCCCCTAAAGCGTTGTTGTACCCTCCCCTGGACCCTAAACCGTTCCCGTCCCCTAACCCTAACCCTAGCCCGAACCCTAACCCTAACGCTTCCCTGAAGCCTGACCCTCACCCATCCCCTAATCCTAACCCGTACGCTAACACTAACCCGCGCCCTCACACGTACGCTAACCCTAAAGCGTTGTCCTACCCTCCCCTGGACCCTAAACTGTCCCCGTCCCCTAACCCTAAACCTAGCCCGAACACTAACCCTAACGCTTCCCCGAAGTCTGACCCTCACCCGTCCCCTAATCCTAACCCGTACGCTAACACTAACCCGCGCCCTCACACGTACGCTCCCCCTAAAGCATTGTCGTTCTCTCACCTGGACCCTAAACCGTTCCCGTACCCTAACCCTAACCCTAGCCCGAACCCTAACCCTAACCCTTCCCCGAAGCCTGACCCTCACCCGTCCCCTAATCCTAACCCGTACGCTAACGCTAACCCGCGCCCTCACACGTACGCTCCCCCTAAAGCGTTGTCGTACCCTCCCCTGGACCCTAAACCGTCCCCGTCCCCTAACCCTAACCCTAGCCCGAACCCTAACCCTAACCCTTCCCCGAAGCCTGACCCTCACCCGTCCCCTAATCCTAACCCGTACGCTAACACTAACCCGCGCCCTCACACGTACGCTCACCCTAAAGCGTTGTCGTACCCTCCCCTGGACCCTAAACCGTCCCCGTCCCCTAACCCTAACCCTAGCCCGAACCCTAACCCTAACACTTCCCCGAAGCCTGACCCTCACCCGTCCCCTAATCCTAACCCGTACGCTAACACTAACCCGCGCCCTCACACGTACGCTCCCCCTAAAGCGTTGTCGTACCCTCCCCTGGACCCTAAACCGTCCCCGTCCCCTAACCCTAACCCTAGCCCGAACCCTAACCCTAAGCCTTCCCCGAAGCCTGACCCTCACCCGTCCCCTAATGCTAACCCGTACGGTAACACTAACCCGCGCCCTCACACGTACGCTCACCCTAAAGCGTTGTCATAGCCTCCCCTGGACCCTAAACCGTCCCTGTCCCCTAACCTTAAACCTAGCCCGAACCCTAACCCTAACGCTTCCCCGAAGCCTGACCCTCACCCGTCCCCTAATCCTAACCCGTACGCTAACACTAACCCGCGCCCTCACACGTACGCTCCCCCTAAAGCGTTGTCGTACCCTCCCCTGGAACCTAAACCGTCCCCGTCCCCTAACCCTAACCCTAGCCCGAACCCTAACCCTAACCCTTCCCCGAAGCCTGACCCTCACCGTACCCTAATCCTAACCCGTACGCTAACACTAACACACGCCCTCACACGTACGCTCCCCCTAAAGCGTTGTCGTACCCTCCCCTGGACCCTAAACCGTCCCCGTCCCCTAACCCTAACCCTAGCCCGAACCCTAACCCTAACCCTTCCCCGAAGCCTGACCCTCACCCGTCCCCTAATCCTAACCTGTACGCTAACACTAACCCGCGCCCTGACACGTACGCTCCCCCTAAAGCGATGTCGTACCCTCCCCTGGACCCTAAACCGTCCCCGTCCCCTAACCCTAACCCTAGCCCGAACCCTAACCCTAACGCTTCCCCGAAGCCTGAACCTCACCCGTCCCCTAATACTAACCCGTACGCTAACACTAACCCGCGCCGTCACACGTACGCTCCCCCTAAAGCGTTGTCTTACACTCATCTGGACCCTAAACCGTCCCCGTCCCCTAACCCTAACCCTAGCCCGAACCCTAACCCTAAGCCTTCCCCGAAGCCTGACCCCCACCCGTCCCCTAATCCTAACCCGTACGCTAACACTAACCCGCGCCCTCACACGTACGCTCCCCCTAAAGCGTTGTTGTACCCTCCCCTGGACCCTAAACCGTTCCCGTCCCCTAACCCTAACCCTAGCCCGAACCCTAACCCTAACGCTTCCCCGAAGCCTGACCCTCACCCATCCCCTAATCCTAACCCGTACGCTAACACTAACCCGCGCCCTCACACGTACGCTAACCCTAAAGCGTTGTCCTACCCTCCCCTGGACCCTAAACTGTCCCCGTCCCCTAACCCTAAACCTAGCCCGAACACTAACCCTAACGCTTCCCCGAAGTCTGACCCTCACCCGTCCCCTAATCCTAACCCGTACGCTAACACTAACCCGCGCCCTCACACGTACGCTCCCCCTAAAGCATTGTCGTTCTCTCACCTGGACCCTAAACCGTTCCCGTCCCCTAACCCTAACCCTAGCCCGAACCCTAACCCTAACCCTTCCCCGAAGCCTGACCCTCACCCGTCCCCTAATACTAACCCGTACGCTAACGCTAACCCGCGCCCTCACACGTACGCTCCCCCTAAAGCGTTGTCGTACCCTCCCCTGGACCCTAAACCGTCCCCGTCCCCTAACCCTAACCCTAGCCCGAACCCTAACCCTAACCCTTCCCCGAAGCCTGACCCTCACCCGTCCCCTAATCCTAACCCGTACGCTAACACTAACCCACGCCCTCACACGTACGCTCACCCTAAAGCGTTGTCGTACCCTCCCCTGGACCCTAAACCGTCCCCGTCCCCTAACCCTAACCCTAGCCCGAACCCTAACCCTAACACTTCCCCGAAGCCTGACCCTCACCCGTTCCCTAATCCTAACCCGTACGCTAACACTAACCCGCGCCCTCACACGTACGCTCCCCCTAAAGCGTTGTCGTACCCTCCCCTGGACCCTAAACCGTCCCCGTCCCCTAACCCTAACCCTAGCCCGAACCCTAACCCTAAGCCTTCCCCGAAGCCTGACCCTCACCCGTCCCCTAATGCTAACCCGTACGGTAACACTAACCCGCGCCCTCACACGTACGCTCACCCTAAAGCGTTGTCATAGCCTCCCCTGGACCCTAAACCGTCCCTGTCCCCTAACCTTAAACCTAGCCCGAACCCTAACCCTAACGCTTCCCCGAAGCCTGACCCTCACCCGTCCCCTAATCCTAACCCGTACGCTAACACTAACCCGCGCCCTCACACGTACGCTCCCCCTAAAGCGTTGTCGTACCCTCCCCTGGAACCTAAACCGTCCCCGTCCCCTAACCCTAACCCTAGCCCGAACCCTAACCCTAACCCTTCCCCGAAGCCTGACCCTCACCGTACCCTAATCCTAACCCGTACGCTAACACTAACCCACGCCGTCACACGTACGCTCCCCCTAAAGCGTTGTCGTACCCTCCCCTGGACCCTAAACCGTCCCCGTCCCCTAACCCTAACCCTAGCCCGAACCCTAAGCCTAACCCTTCCCCGAAACCTGACCCTCACCCGTCCCCTAATCCTAACCTGTACGCTAACACTAACCCGCGCCCTGACACGTACGCTCCCCCTAAAGCGATGTCGTACCCTCCCCTGGACCCTAAACCGTCCCCGTCCCCTAACCCTAACCCTAGCCCGAACCCTAACCCTAACGCTTCCCCGAAGCCTGACCCTCACCCGTCCCCTAATCCTAACCCGTACGCTAACACTAACCCGCGCCGTCACACGTACGCTCCCCCTAAAGCGTTGTCTTACACTCATCTGGACCCTAAACCGTCCCCGTCCCCTAACCCTAACCCTAGCCCGAACCCTAACCCTAAGCCTTCCCCGAAGCCTGACCCCCACCCGTCCCCTAATCCTAACCCGTACGCTAACACTAACCCGCGCCCTCACACGTACGCTCCCCCTAAAGCGTTGTCGTACCCTCCCCTGGACCCTAAACCGTCCCCGTCCCCTAACCCTATCCCTAGCCCGAACCCTAACCCTAACCCTTCCCCGAAGCCTGACCCTCACCCGTCCCCTAATCCTAACCCGTACGCTAACACTAACCCGCGCCCTGACACGTACGCTCCCCCTAAAGCGTTGTCGTACCCTCCCCTGGACCCTAAACCGTCCCCGTCCCCTAACCCTAACCCTAGCCCGAACCCTAACCCTAAGCCTTCCCCGAAGCCTGACCCTCACCGTACCCTAATCCTAACCCGTACGCTAACACTAACCCACGCCCTCACACGTACGCTCCCCCTAAAGCGTTGTCGTACCCTCCCCTGGACCCTAAACCGTCCCCGTCCCCTAACCCTAACCGTTGCTCGAACCCTAACCCTAACGCTTCCCCGAAGCCTGAACCTCACCCGTCCCCTAATCCTAACCCGTACGCTAACACTAACCCGCGCCCTCACACGTACGCTCCCCCTAAAGCGTTGTCGTACCCTCCCCTGGACCCTAAACCGTCCCCGTCCCCGTCCCCTAACCCTAGCCCGAACCCTAACCCTAACCCTTCCCCGAAGCCGGACCCTCACCCGTCCCCTAATCCTAACCCGTACGCTAACACTAACCCGCGCCCTCACACGTCCGCTCCCCCTAAAGCGTTGTCGTACCCTCCCCTGGACCCTAAACCGTCCCCGTCCCCTAACCCTAACCCTAGCCCGAACCCTAACCCTAACCCTTCCCCGAAGCCTGACCCTCACCCGTCCCCTAATCCTAACCCGTACGCTAACACTAACCCGCGCCCTGACACGTACGCTCACCCTAAAGCGTTGTCATACCCTCCCCTGGACCCTAAACCGTCCCCGCCCCCTAACCCTAACCCTAGCCCGAACCCTAACCCTAACCCTTCCCCGAAGCCTGACCCTCACCCGTCCCCTAATCCTAACCCGTACGCTAACACTAACCCGCGCCCTCACACCTACGCTCCCCCTAAAGCGTTGTCGTACCCTCCCCTGGACCCTAAACCGTCCCCGTCCCCTAACCCTAACCCTAGCACGAACCCTAACCCTAACCCTTCCCCAAAGCCTGACCCTCACCCGTCCCCTAATCCTAACCCGTACGCTAACACTAACCCGCGCCCTCACACGTACGCTCCCCCTAAAGCGTTGTCGTGCCCTCACCTGGACCCTAAACCGTCCCCGTCTCCTAACCCTAACCCTAGCCCGAACTCTAACCCTAACCCTTCCCCGAAGCCTAACCCTCACCCGTCCCCTAATCCTAACCAGTACGTGAACACTAACCCGCGCCCTCACACGTACGCTCCCCCTAAAGCGCTGTCCTACCCTCACCTGTACCCTAAACCGTTACCATCCCCTAACCCTAACCCTATCCCGAACCCTAACCCTAACGCTTCCCCGAAGCCTGACCCTCACCCGTCCCCTAATCTTAACCCGTACGCTAACCCTAACCCGCGCCCTCACACGTAAGCTCCCCCTAAAGCGTTGTCGTACCCTCCCCTGGACCCTAAACCGTCCCCGTCCCCTAACCCTAACGCTAGCCCGAACCCTAACCCTAACACTTCCCCGAAGCCTGACCCTCACCAGTCCCCTAATCCTAAACCGTACGCTAACGCTAACCCGCGCCCTCACACGTACGCTCCCCCTAAAGCGTTGTCGTACCCTCCCCTGGACACTAAACCGTCCCCGTCCCCTAACCCTAACCCTAGCCCGAAGCCTGACCATCACCCGTCCCCTAATCCTAACCCGTACGCTAACACTAACCCGCGCCCTGACACGTACGCTCCCCCTAAAGCGTTGTCGTACCCTCCCCTGGACCCTAAACCGTCCCCGTCCCCTAACCCTAACGCTAGCCCGAACCCTAACCCTAACACTTCCCCGAAGCCTGACCCTCACCCGTCCCCTAATCCTAACCCGTACGCTAACACTAACCCGCGCCCTCACACCTACGCTCCCCCTAAAGCGTTGTCGTACCCTCCCCTGGACCCTAAACCGTCCCCGTCCCCTAACCCTAACCCTAGCCCGAACCCTAACCCTAAGCCTTCCCCGAAGCCTGACCCTCACCCGTCCCCTAATCCTAACCCGTACGCTAACACTAACCTGCGCCCTCACACGTACGCTCCCCCTAAAGCGTTGTCGTACCCTCCCCTGGACCCTAAACCGTCCCCATCCCCTAACCCTAACCCTAGCCCGAACCCTAACCCTAAGCCTTCCCCGAAGCCTGACCCTCACCCGTCCCCTAATCCTAACCCGTACGCTAACACTAACCCGCGCCCTCACACGTACGCTCCCCCTAAAGCGTTGTCGTACCCTCCCCTGGACCCTAAACCGTCCCCGTCCCCTAACCCTAACCCTAGCCCGAACCCTAACCCTAACCCTTCCCCGAAGCCTGACCCTCACCCGTCCCCTAATCCTAACCCGTACGCTAACACTAACCCGCGCCCTCACACGTACGCTCCCCCTAAAGCGTTGTCGTACCCTCCCCTGGACCCTAAACCGTCCCCTAACCCTAACCCTAACCCTAGCCTGAACCCTAACCCTAACCCTTCCCCGAAGCCTGACCCTCACCCGTCCCCTAATCCTAACCCGTACGCTAACACTAACCCGCACCCTCACACGTACGCTCCCCCTAAAGCGTTGTCGTACCCTCCCCTGGACCCTAAACCGTCCCCGTCCCCTAACCCTAACCCTAGCCCGAACCCTAACCCTAACCCTTCCCCGAAGCCTGAGCCTCACCCATCCCCTAATCCTAACCCGTACGCTAACACTAACCCGCGCCCTCACACGTACGCTCACCCTAAAGCGTTGTCGTACCCTCACCTGGACCCTAAACCGTCCCCGTCCCCTAACCCTAAACCTAGCCCGAACCCTAACCCTAACGCTTCCCCGAAGCCTGACCCTCACCCGTCCCCTAATCCTAACCCGTACGCTAACACTAACCTGCGCCCTCACACGTACGCTCCCCCTAAAGCGTTGTCGTACCCTCCCCTGGACCCTAAACCGTCCCCGTCCCCTATCCCTAACCCTAGCCCGAACCCTAACCCTAACCCTTCCCCGAAGCCTGACCCTCACCCGTCCCCTAATCCTAACCCGTACGCTAACACTAACCCGCGCCCTCACACGTACGCTCCCCCTAAAGCGTTGTCGTACCCTCCCCTGGACCCTAAACTGTCCCCGTCCCCTAACCCTAACCCTAGCCCGAACCCTAACCCTAACCCATCCCCGAAGCCTGACCCTCACCCGTCCCCTAATCATAACCTGTACGCTAACACTAACCCGCGCCCTCACACGTATGCTCCCCCTAAAGCGTTGTCGTCCCCTCACCTGGACCCTAAACCGTCCCCGTCCCCTAACCCTAACCCTAACCCTTCCCCGAAGCCTGACCCTCACCCGTCCCCTAATCCTAACCCGTTATCTAACACTAACCCGCGCCGTCACACGTACGCTCCCCCTAAAGCGTTGTCGTACACTCATCTGGACCCTAAACCGTCCCCGTCCCCTAACCCTAACCCTAGCCCGAACCCTAACCCTAAGCCTTCCCCGAAGCCTGACCCCCACCCGTCCCCTAATCCTAATCCGTACGCTAACACTAACCTGCGCCCTCACACGTACGCTCCCCCTAAAGCGTTGTCGTACCCTCACCTGGACCCTAAACCGTCCCCGTCCCCTAACCCTAACCCTAGCCCGAACCCTAACCCTAACCCTTACCCGAAGCCTGACCCTCACCCGTCCCCTAATCCTAACCCGTACGCTAACACTAACCCGCGCCCTCACACGTACGCTCCCCCTAAAGCGTTGTCGTACCCTCCCCTGGACCCTAAACCGTCCCCGTCCCCTAACCCTAACCCTAGCCCGAACCCTAACCCTAACCCTTCCCCGAAGCCTGACCCTCACCCGTCCCCTAATCCTAACCCGTACGCTAACACTAACCCGCGCCCTCACACCTACGCTCCCCCTAAAGCGTTGTCGTACCCTCCCCTGGACCCTAAACCGTCCCCGTCCCCTAACCCTAACCCTAGCACGAACCCTAACCCTAACCCTTCCCCGAAGCCTGACCCTCACCCGTCCCCTAATCCTAACCCGTACGCTAACACTAACCCGCGCCCTCACATGTACGCTCCCCCTAAAGCGTTGTCGTGCCCTCACCTGGACCCTAAACCGTCCCCGTCCCCTAACCCTAACCCTAGCCCGAACTCTAACCCTAACGCTTCCCCGAAGCCTAACCCTCACCCGTCCCCTAATCCTAACCAGTACGTGAACACTAACCCGCGCCCTCACACGTACGCTCCCCCTAAAGCGTTGTCGTACCCTCACCTGGACCCTAAACCGTCCCCGTCCCCTAACCCTAACCCTAGCCCGAACCCTAACCCTAACCCTTCCCCGAAGCCTGACCCTCACCCGTCCCCTAATCCTAACCCGTACGCTAACACTAACCCGCGCCCTCACACGTACGCTCCCCCTAAAGCGTTGTCGTACCCTCCCCTGGACCCTAAACCGTCCCCGTCCCCTAACCCTAACCCTAGCCCGAACCCTAACCCTAACCCTTCCCCGAAGCCTGACCCTCACCCGTCCCCTAATCCTAACCCGTACGCTAACACTAACCCACGCCCTCACACGTATGCTCCCCCTAAAGTGTTGTCGTACCCTCCCCTGGACCCTAAACCGTCCCCGTCCCCTAACCCTAACCCTAGCCCGAACCCTAACCCTAAGCCTTCCCCGAAGCCTGACCCTCACCCGTCCCCTAATCCTAACCCGTACGCTAACACTAACCCGCGCCCTCACACGTACGCTCCCCCTAAAGCGTTGTCGTACCCTCCCCTGGACCCTAAACCGTCCCCGTCCCCTAACCCTAACCCTAGCCCGAACCCTAACCCTAAGCCTTCCCCGAAGCCTGACCCTCACCGTACCCTAATCCTAACCCGTACGCTAACACTAACCCACGCCCTCACACGTACGCTCCCCCTAAAGCGTTGTCGTACCCTCCCGTGGACCCTAAACCGTCCCCGTCCCCTAACCCTAACCCTTGCCCGAACCCTAACCCTAACGCTTCCCCGAAGCCTGAACCTCACCCGTCCCCTAATCCTAACCCGTACGCTAACATTAACCCGCGCCCTCACACGTACGCTCCCCCTAAAGCGTTGTCGTACCCTCCCCTGGACCCTAAACCGTCCCCGTCCCCTAACCCTAACCCTAGCCCGAACCCTAACCCTAACCCTTCCCCGAAGCCTGACCCTCACCCGTCCCCTAATCCTAACTCGTAGGCTAACACTAATCCGCGCCCTCACACGTACACTCTCCCTAAAGCGTTGTCGTACCCTCCCCTGGACCCTAAACCGTCCCCGACCCCTAACCCTAACCCTAGCCCGAACCCTAACCCTAACCCTTCCCCGAAGCCGGACCCTCACCCGTCCCCTAATCCTAACCCGTACGCTAACACTAACCCGCGCCCTCACACGTACGCTCCCCCTAAAGCGCTGTCGTACCCTCCCCTGGACACTAAACCGTCCCCGTCCCCTAACCCTAACCCTAGCCCGAAGCCTGACCATCACCCGTCCCCTAATCCTAACCCGTACGCTAACACTAACCCGCGCCCTGACACGTACGCTCCCCCTAAAGCGTTGTCATACCCTCCCCTGGACCCTAAACCGTCCCCGTCTCCTAACCCTAACCCTAGCCCGAACCCTAACCCTAACCCTTCCCCGAAGCCTGACCCTCACCCGTCCCCTAATCCTAACCCGTACGCTAACACTAACCCGCGCCCAAACACGTACGCTCCCCCTAAAGCGTTGTCGTACCCTCCCCTGGACCCTAAACCGTCCCCGTCCCCTAACCCTAACCCTAGCCCGAACCCTAACCCTAAGCCTTCCCCGAAGCCTGACCCTCACCCGTCCCCTAATCCTAACCCGTACGCTAACACTAACCCGCGCCCTCACACGTACGCTCCCCCTAAAGCGTTGTCGTACCCTCCCCTGGACCCTAAACCGTCCCCGTCCCCTAACCCTAACCCTAGCCCGAACCCTAACCCTAACCCTTCCCCGAAGCCTGACCCTCACCCGTCCCCTAATCCTAACCCGTACGCTAACACTAACCCGCGCCCTCACACGTATGCTCCCCCTAAAGCGTTGTCGTACCCTCCCCTGGACCCTAAACCGTCCCCGTCCCCTAACCCTAACCCTAGCCCGAACCCTAACCCTAAGCCTTCCCCGAAGCCTGACCCTCACCCGTCCCCTAATCCTAACCCGTACGCTAACACTAACCTGCGGCCTCACACGTACGCTCCCCCAAAAGCGTTGTCGTACCCTCCCCTGGACCCTAAACCGTCCCCGTCCCCTAACCCTAACCCTAGCCTGAACCCTAACCCTAACCCTTCCACGAAGCCTGATCCTCACCCGTCCCCTAATCCTAACCCGTACGCTAACACTAACCCGCGCCCTCACACGTACGCTCCCCCTAAAGCGTTGTCGTAACCTCCCCTGGACCCTAAACCGTCCCCGTCCCCTAACCCTAACCCTAGCCCGAACCCTAACCCTAACCCTTACCCGAAGCCTGACCCTCACGCGTCCCCTAATCCTAACCCGTACGCTAACACTAACCCGCGCCCTCACACGTACGCTCCCCCTAAAGCGTTTTCGTACCCTCCCCTGGACCCTAAACCGTTCCCGTCCCCTAACCCTAACCCTAGCCCGAACCCTAACCCTAACCCTTCCCCGAAGCCTGACCCTCACCCGTCCCCTAATCCTAACCCGTACGCTAACACTAACCCGCGCCGTCACACGTACGCTCCCCCTAAAGCGTTGTCGTACACTCATCTGGACCCTAAACCGTCCCCGTCCCCTAACCCTAACCCTAGCCCGAACCCTAACCCTAAGCCTTCCCCGAAGCCTGACCCCCACCCGTCGCCTAATCCTAACCCGTACGCTAACACTAACCTGCGCCCTCACACGTACGCTCCCCCTAAAGCGTTGTCATACCCTCACCTGGACCCTAAACCGTCCCCGTCCCCTAACCCTAACACTAGCCCGAACCCTAACCCTAACCCTTCCCCGAAGCCTGACCCTCACCCGTCCCCTAATCCTAACCCGTACGCTAACACTAACCCACGCCCTCACACGTACGCTCCCCCTAAAGCATTGTCCTACCCTCACCTGTACCCTAAACCGTTACCGTCCCCTAACCCTAACCCTAGCCCGAACCCTAACCCTAACGCTTCCCCGAAGCCTGACCCTCACCCGTCCCCTAATCCTAACCCGTACGCTAACACTAACCCGCGCCCTCACACGTACGCTCCCCCTAAAGCGTTGTCGTACCCTCACCTGGACCCTAAACCGTCCCCGTCCCCTAACCCTAACCCTAGCCCGAACCCTAACCCTAACGCTTCCCCGAAGCCTGACCCTCACCCGTCCGCTACTCCTAACCCGTACGCTAACACTAAACCGCGCCCTCACACGTACGCTCCCCCTAAAGCGTTGTCGTACCCTCCCCTGGACCCTAAACCGTCCCCGTCCCCTAACCCTATCCCTAGCCCGACCCCTAACCCTAACGCTTCCCCGAAGCCTGACCCTCACCGTTCCCTAATCCTAACCCGTACGCTAACACTAACCCACGCTCTCACACGTACGCTCCCCCTAAAGCGTTGTCGTACCCTCCCCTGGACCCTAAACCGTCCCCGTCCTCTAACCCTAACCCTTGCCCGAACCCTAACCCTAACGCTTCCCCGAAGCCTGACCCTCACCCGTCCCCTAATCCTAACCCGTACGCTAACACTAACCCGCGCCCTCACACGTACGCTCCCCCTAAAGCGTTGTCCTACCCTCCCCTGGACCCTAAACTGTCCTCGTCCCCTAACCCTAAACCTAGCCCGAACACTAACCCTAACGCTTCCCCGAAGTCTGTCCCTCACCCCTTCCCTAATCCTAACCCGTACGCTAACACTAACCCGCGCCCTCACACGTACGCTCCCCCTAAAGCGTTGTCGTACCCTCCCGTGGACCCTAAACCGTCCCCGTCCCCTAACCCTAACCCTAGCCCGAACCCTAACCCTAACCCTTCCCCGAAGCCTGACCCTCACCCGTCCCCTAATCCTAACCCGTACGCTAACACTAACCCGCGCCCTCACACGTACGCTCACCCTAAAGCGTTGTCATACCCTCCCCTGGACCCTAAATTGTCCCCGTCCCCTAACCCTAACCCTAGCCCGAACCCTAACCCTAACGCTTTCCCGAAGCCTGACCCTCACCCGTCCCCTAATCCTAAACCGTACGCTAACACTAACCC